>NC_140221.1:13517006-13719506 GCF_951802725.1 Rutilus rutilus | reverse complement strand
CATACACACATATAGCCCATCACCCCCGGCTCGGAGAGCAAAAGTTTAACACGAGGCGTGAACTCCGAATGACTCTGCACGCCAAACGCACACACACAAAACACAAAGAGACCATACTATATCCTGACCACGTGTGGTTACAAATACCCTATAAACTATATAAATTGTATTTCTGGTTGTGTTTCAGGATCTCAATACCCAAATTACTATATCTATAAGCTGTATTGTTTTATAATCAATGTGATATGCATGTAAATCCCGAGAAATCATGTATCCTTGTGTTATTAGATCACAGAATCACCATTCGCGGTATCATTTTGTGCCAAACAACCCAACGGTGTTGAATCCTTAACCCAAAATGCCGGAGGATGCATTCTTTCATTAATGTCAGGTTATAAATGTTTACAAATAAGTTTATTGCTTCAGTACAAGTCGGAAGAGGCGTGTACTTTTACAAAACGAAAGGAGGCGGCCGCAACACGCCCTTCCAGGTGATTGGCTCCGAAACAGGAGGAAGGCGTGGCTGTGGTCCCTTCAAAAACACGCGCCAGCTCTCTAAAACTTTGCAGTTCGCCAGAGAGACCCGCCTCCTTCCTTCTTCCAAGAAGCTTTCGTTTTCTTTTTATTTCGTTTTACTCTAAGTCTTCCTTTTCTTGATATTTTATTTCAGTTTGATAATTCTCATACAAACCAACGAAACCAACTTAAGGCTAAATTATCTTTGGCTAAGTTTAACGAACTCTCTGAGTTACCATCGCAACAAAACCTCGCCTTTGACGACGCGGCTGACCACGCGTTCCAGGTTCCTTTGTTACACGAGACGCACACAAGAGGGCCTCACTGAGCAAGTACTGTATATCCTTAAATTCGCAAATCCAAAAGAAATGCTGTTTTAAGTTGTCTAGAAATTGCTATAGCTTTTGGGTTCTCGTTGAGAAGTAACGTTTTAAACTGTTTTGCCTTTCTTCCTTGTTCTGACTCTCTCACACACAATCTCACACTTTTCTTAAACTTGCACGCACACTTTTCTCAAAACTTACACTCACACACACACCCACACACACACACGTGCTCCTGAACACACACGCACGCGTTCCTAGACAAACACACACACACGTGCTCCCAAACTCCCACCTACTCTTACACGCTGCCACTTACACACACCCAAAACTCTCTCTCTTCCTCTCTCTCATTTTCTCTTTCCTCTCATAACCTTGTTCTTATTTTATTCTGTTTGTTTTGTTTTATTTTATTTCCTATTACGATCGTGTTATATTGTTTATTTGTTATGCATATTTACTCCTGCGTGATTGAAATAGTACATGTAATCTTTAGTGGTTTGATTAAAACTTTATAATCTTATGAAATTGAATCTGTCTCATATTGTTCCATTGCTGAAATCCCTGAAAGTGTGATAACCTCCAAGCTCTGCTTTGATTTTACTGGTAAAATATCTAAGTTGTCTAGAAACCCTAAAGTATCGTTCTTTGTGGCCACAAGAAGGATATTTTTGGTCGGTGTTATAGACTGATAGGTTTCTGTTCAGAAATTGTACATATTGTCTGCCGGACAGATAATTTGCAGGATAAATGAACAATAACCTTTACCTAAATTTCCCCTAATTGAACATATAAATTCTACCTACTTATCCCCTATTTAGAATAAATTAATTTGTGTATAGGGCACATTAATATTCATATCTTATGAATATTAATTCTCATTGAGCTAATAAATCCCCTTAACTGACTCAGTGTTGTTACATGAAAGTCTAAATTAGCAAGGAGACATTTAATTGTTTATTAATAAGCAGGTGTTTTCTGTGTCGCTGCAAAGATGAAGTTGACGACTCGCCATGAACGCCAGAGAGAAATGCACATTTCATATGGATTACATAATCAGAGAGTAGCCTATTTATTTTGGTTTGAATATTTTCGTTTAAAAGTAGACATTTCAAGCTTTCTGTAATATATAGCCTATATTTCTCAAATCTGTGAGGCACAAGCTGAGTTTCGGCACCCTCCAGTTCACATGCAATGCAAGTGATAGTGCCGGCGCCTTATTACATTGTCTGCTATATATTTGTTTCTTATTTATTAAATACGGGCAATTGATTGATAAAACATTGATCAAAATTAAGATACAATTTATACAAAATGAAAATCTTTTAAAAAGAGTTTTCTATAAAACAAAACTTAATGAAGTCGTCAAAATCATGTTTTACCAAAAACAGCGCTGTTGCTAGGAGGGCGCCAGCGCCTCTGCCTCTCAGCGCCTTTGCCTCACGAGTGGATGATAGCCCTGAAGACGCCTAGCAATGATATACCTTTAGTGGTATATACCTTTAGTTAAGTTATACCTTAAGCGTCTTTGTAGCGCGCTAAGAGACAATTTATCGGGAAACGCAGCCCATATGATGCGTAATGGAGATTCCAAAGCGGTCAGAACCATGGAGAGCGATCGCGGATAGGTCCGTCCTATGCACCGAAACTTTTAACAATGCAACAAAATATTTAAAGGACATCAAGCTATTAAAATCTATATTATGTATACGCACAGACAAAATAACAGTAGGCTATATTAGTCAATATTTTTTTATTAGGTTAAGCAGTGATTGGATAACGTTTTTTATTTTTTTTACGTTTTTAATTTAAGGCCCCCCCACAATTGGTCTGGCCCATCCAAAACTGGAATCCTGGCACCGTGCCTGGTTGGTTGTGCCAGTTTTGTGGCTATCTAATGTGTAAATAGCATCGCAAGAAGTACACATGACAAAGCCAGCACTTTGGTTATCATCTTTCATTATTTCGGCAAATGTCTCCCACACTTCCTCTTTCTATTTGTGTATTTGCAGAGCTTCCACTCCCCAGTCTTCACCTTTTCTCTTGCCGCCTCCCATCTCTACCTGCAGACTGAGCTTGTGCGTCATCGTACTTCTTGCCAGTTATTCAGCCAATAAAGTGTAGGCCTATGTATTTCATAGAAAATTGTGTCTAGTACTATATAAATTACAAAGGTTTAATTGGCATCTTTATTTCAAACGACCCGACCGACCGCGACCCGAATATCATTAAAAATATTTTTGGATGACTCGTAACCGCGGGTAACCGCAGGTGACCGCAGGCACCTGCTCATTTTGGATCAACCCGCGCATCACTGATAGGCAAGTCTGAAAGATCTTGACTCGGTGATGCAGCTTCATTTGTCTGGGCCATCAGTTCTCTCAGCAGGCAGACATCATTCTTCTTAATCCAGTTGCGGAAGACCTCTGCTGCTGCATTTCCTTTCGACAGGACTAACTCAATGAGCTGCCCTGTCTGCTGCTTGACTGTAGTGCAGTTACGAATAATGCCATACTCTTTCTGTGAGATGACGTTCTCCTCTAGAAGATGGTCCATTAAGCTCTGCACACTTTTTAGGTGCTGTGACATGGCAAGATGATGTTTCTTAAGAAAAGTAAGAAACTTACTTTCTCGCTCCTCCTCTCTCTTCTCATCTTCTGCACTTAGTAAATCAGACACCAACTCTTGAACGGTTTCGTAATTTTCTCCACTTGCGAGGATTTTGCTTTGAACGGTTTGCTTCACCACAGGATTGTTCATCATCACTGCATCTTCTGAACGGTCGTCTCCAGGACCCAGGTGTACAACAGGTGGATCAACAAATTCTCTTGAGTTGCTGTCTCCATTAGTCAATAGCTGTTCAAATAGTCTTGGAAATCTTGCTTGAATCTGATGAACAAACTCTTGGCCCTTTTCTTGCAACAGGTATTCACATCTTGGAAACCACTTGGCATGTTCTACCCATGGATCATCACCAGACTCCCAACATCTGAGTCCACCATCACAACAAAAGCACTTCACGTCATCATTACGACCAACATAGTAAAAACCAGCCTTAGCCAATTGGTCTGGTCGAACAGTTATTCTTGAGGGCCAGTTGACAAATGTGAGCAACCTTTCTTCACACTGTTTCATTGCCGAGTTAGATACATTGGAAAGGCCGCCACCAGATAAAGGTACATTATCTGCACGGTCACCTCGAACGAAGTGGCAGTTGGGGTAATGCCTCTGGTGCTCTGATACTGCCCGATCTCCCGGTTCCCAGTTGCTAAGCTGGCCTCCACAACTGAAGCAAGCCACTCTGTCGCCCTGACCAAGGTAGTAGAAACCACTTTTGGCAAGCTCAGCTGGAGTTACTGTAGCAAGAGTCCAATTCTGAAAGGTGTCAAGGCGTTCCTGTTCCCGACGCATGCCAGGATTGTGACAAGTCGGAGGTCGCTGGTGAGACATATCCTCAACTCCACGGGAGGAAATGGGACTGGAGAGGGCCAGGTTGCTGAATGCCGTGTTTAAGTAACCCACCTGCTCCTCCATTTGGCCTGAAATGGATGCCGTGGTGGTCGATGTTACGGCTGTCGCAGGGGCGGAAAGCTGTAGGATGGCTACGTTGCGAAGCGGGGGAAAAGGCAGAGTGAGAGGACGACAGGAGGTTTGCGGTGGCGGGTAAAAATGTGACCACAGGGCGTGTCCACTCAAGCCCTTCTCTCTCTGCTGGACATCCCATGACTAGTGTCTAGTCGTCCATGACAGAACACATAATCTTATTAAACTTATTAAATACCCTCTATGATGCAGGAACCGATGCTAAGAACAAAATCAAATTTTGTTCAACACCACAAAATGTTATTTTTTTCTGTTCTGTACACAGCGGGCAAATTAGTTGTATTATTTGAAAAATCACCACACAATTTCAGATATTCACATCTTGGAAATGGTTGCCAGCTCGGGAATACAGTAATTCAAATGCAGAAAACAAATATTTAAATATTTAAATATTTAATCTTTTAAATCATGTAGTATTTTTTATTATTCTAAATATTATTCTAAAAATTATTATTATTATTTATACTATTATAATACTATTTTTATGAGCTCAGACATTTTTTTCATTCAGAAATGTTTATTTCAACATTATGCTTTCGAGTATACATTGAAGTAGTGAAGAAAATGATAGATCAGCATTACGTACATAAAGTAAAACAATAACGACATTTACAGATGGTCTAACCAGAATAGAAATGGAATAGAATCTCTGCAGGCTATCATGTCTTGCTCTAGGATGTAGTTGACCAGACTTTCAACTATTTCACCAACATCAGTGTTTGCATTTTTTGACACCAGTGACACACAGAGATCCGTTACGAATGTACAAATAGCGAGTATTTCGTCAATTCCAAATTTGTCACTACATGCACTCAACACATCCAGAACCTTTCTGAGGATTACGCCGTTCGGCTCTTTGCCGTTAAAAAACATGGGTGTTACATCAGTCCATGACTTTATCAAGCCTCTTACTACATCCATTTCATTTTGGAGATTTGTCACACGTTTGGTATCCTGCGCACAATCGTTGTTCATATCACACGCAGCATCGATGATCCTGTGCATCAAGTCAACCATTTGGCCTCTAAAATGATCTTTAAACATAGAGTCTAGAGTATCTCTTAAACGACACTCTTTGCCCGTGGCGCACTCACACGCCGGATGCTACTTGTGCCCCGCATCGCCAGAACTCAACGGGGAGTCGCTCTCCATCAGGTTTTGCGTCGCCATTTTTCAGCTTTTCGAATACTATTCGATGATGAAAGATGCTTTTCGAAGAGTCCCTTATTCGATGATGAAAGATGCTTTTCGTTCCTGGAATGTTCCTGGAATCTCCTGAGTGAGTCCTTGCTGCACAGTCGTCCAGGGTTTGTGTTTTGGGGTCAGGAGCGTAGTTTGCGTCAGGTTCAGGCAAATGTTGAAGCGGGGTTTGACAGTCCTTCAACTTTTGATCAATGAGATGATGCAGTAGCACAGCAGTCCGCGGCTAGTAGAGCTAGAGTAGAGCTTAGAGCGTGCGATGTCCTGAAATATTTATCAGGACGGTGATTGGGGTCCGCCCCCTCGCCCACCCTGTTGCGTAGGATGTACGGGTGTCGTCATCAGGAAAGCCTATGTAAATTATAGTCCCGATGCAACAGAAGTAGCGTCATGGAGAAGTTATGCATATACCACCAGAGAGAAGTTTATTATTTTTACTCAATCCAGTTACAAAATCTGATTAAACATATGCATGGGTGAATTGTTTGCCATAAGTTCCGTAACACACATTTAGAAAGTAGTTAGGATCTATTTCATTTTGCGCATGCTTTAAGTTAATTTTACCAACTATGATGTTAAAGTTCATAGACCTTTAGCGCATTGAGTTAAAATTAAAACGTGATATCAATATCGCATTAAACACATCATTACCGTGTTTAATAACTTCAATAGTTATCAAGCACCAGCTGATTTAAGTTTTTCTTCAAACAAAAGTAATTTTCTGATAAATCATCGTACACCTACATGTGTTTTGTTGTATGCACAGATTTTGAGGGTCGCTTATAGAAAGATGCGTCCTTGTCTTTGTTTCGCGGTATTTTTAAAAACATAGCTAGATCTACATAGATGTTTTACACGATAAGATATTTCAGAGAACCTTGTGCGGCATTCTATATCCGCATAAAGGGTTAAAATATAAAATATACATTTTAGCGCTATTTAAAAACTAGGACGGTATAATAATATAATGTAAATGTCGCACATGAATCAAACCAATTCATGTGAATACTGTCATATATGAACAAAGAGAAGACATAGAGTTCACTAACATTACAACTAACTGTAGGAAACAGATATCCGGGGGAAAGTGTAAAGAAAACGCCATACAAAACATTACAATCACACCCGGCAATACGATAAGTGTTACGCTAGTGATGTTAAACAATTTCAAAACAGGTTGTTTCAGAAGAAATGCAAACAAAATCAAAGATGCCTAAAAACAAAGGTGTCCAAAATGTTACGTGCTAATATTTGGTCTTGTTTCAGAGTCGGTATGCTCCGGTGAAAACTTTGATGAGGCCGAGAACAATAGCGCTGTTAAACATGTGGTTCAATAACAATGTTCAATATAAACAAGAATCCAACTCCAATGCGACTGAGCTTGTTTCACATATAACTTTTGATTGTTAGATATAATAGTTAGATGATTTATCTAACCATTGAAATGTACGATATGTTAAAACATTTCGGCATTTATTATGCTGAATAAAAAGAAGATCATAAAAAGAAAAACAATTATTAAGACGTAAAACACAACGTCTGTTTTCTGGATCGAGCCTAAAAGACAGATGCCTAAAACTCAAAGTATTGGTGTGGACAGAATAAAAAATGAATCAACCCTCCTTTCACGTAAAAATACCACATATCAACTGTAATTCATTAGCTTAACTGTTGTTCAGCAACACACACACACACACACAAAAACACACAAACAAAATAACTGTGTAATAATAACAAAATAAGTGTAATAGTTAGACGAGTTTGAAGTGTAATATGTAACAGAAAAAACAGCAATACTCATCTTTCACATCGATGTTTCGTAGACATAGCAGAAAGATGCTCTAAAAGTGTCTTAAACACTCTCATACTAGAAGGACCGTCATTTAATTCTCTGTATGCAATATTTGTTCATGTTTTTCATAAAATACTATATGAACATGTTTGACCACGCTCGGAGACTATATACTTTTTGCAAACTGTACAAAAACAAGATGTAAACAGCGTAATTGACAAAGTCAAAACTGATCACTATAGTGGCTTTTCTGTATTTGTTTTAAATGGCTCATGATGATGCATTTACTTTTAACCCAGTTGACCTCTAGAATTTACTTTTGTGCAATTTTATCAGCAGGTTTTACCAAAGTGTGGAACTTTGTTTAACAGCCTCAAGCTTTGGTGAATATGGCTCTCTCGGTGCAATAGTCGGATGTGATTCTGTTGTAATAGTTTATGTGTAAAACAGCATGCACTTTGTGTGATTCGTAGATAGAGGGAAAGTTGCACTAAATGAAGTATCAATTTAGTCAAACAGAAAGACTATCACTTAAATTCTTAATGGTCATTTATTTCAATAAACACTGAATGTTGACAGCTCTCAAAGAAACGTCTTCTCCTAAAACACATACAGTCCTACATACAAAATGTGAAACAGTGTCGTCTGCTATCTGGACAAGATGACTAAATCTAGTGGAGTAATAAAACCATCATTTGGAAACTTTTTATTATAAACGTCTCTTTTCAACCCTCTTTTCTTAGTGATTTGGTCTTTTGAATCTTAAAGATAAAGAATAAGATTATGTTTGAAAGTTAGTCCATAGGATGTGGAACTTTGCATCACTATGGTGTGTAAAAATACAGCCAAAGATTTAAGCACAACTATTTACACACATACTAAGTAGGAGAATATCTAGCCTAACTGTATATTGTAGATTGTGAACATTCCATTATCTGTTTATTTGGGATCAGAGAACATCCTTAGCTCAAACATCTCTTTAATTTTGTGCTGGATGTTAGTTAAAAGATAAAGGTATTAGTTAATAACAAACAAACAAAAACTTTAAATCAACATGAAGCCATAATATTAATAAATAAAATATGGTATAATTACAGTTTTGAGTAAATGACTTCCATAATATTTTATTTTAGTAAAGGTATGCCTGGATCACCCAACACAAAGTTGTCCGTTGTGAGTGAGACCTCGCAAAGATTACACCAATATTAGATTTCTCGAACATTGAACTATGCCTGAAACTCAGTAATCAACATGCATTTATGTAGGACTGTCAAAATCATCTGTTATCATGGTTTAGTTGTATTTTAAAGCACTGTTTTTTCTTAAAAATGTTGTGTCAGACGTATTGGGTAGCATGATTATCTTGTTTAATCGTGTATTAAGTCCATATTTATCAGGTTGATATTTGTAGAAATAAGCAAAATACATTTATAAAACATAAATAACCTTGTGTCAGAACACAACAGGTATGAAGATATGTTTGGTTTTTTACTTTTTATTCTAACTTTAAAGCTAGATTATCCCTTGAAAAGTGTAATACAGTATTTGATTTTTACATATGCAGTGTTTCCGCCAACTGACCTAAACCGTTGACCCCTGAAGTTATGACTTCTGAAGGTCTCTCATGTGTAGATTCACTTGGTTGAAAAATGGTATTTTGTCATTTAAACATCTGAAAAAATAGACTGTGCTTAATATCTGCTAACTCTTTATTGTGATGCTCCCCAACAGATATTCTACTGACTATAAGTAACTCAACTATATCTCAACTTATTCTAACCCTAACCCTACCAGTCCACTAATCAGTCCCTCCAGGATTTCGCGATGTTGCGATCGCAACTATTAACGCAACTTCAACAAATCCCCGTGAATTCAGTGCGACTTGCAATTTTGACCAATCACCGCAACTTTTCTGCAACTTTGACCAATCATCGCGGTCTCCAGCAAAGCGCCGTCCACTTTCCTCACGCAGCGACTCACTCTCCTCACACAACGAGAGACCCACTTTCCTCACACAGCGAGCGACTCACTCATGTAAGCTACATGACCTAATATTATAATACAATCTCTAACGTTACCCTTATAAAATCCTGTGGTGGTGCAATAACTAACTACTTCAGTAAAGTGTTCAATTTTTGTGTTGTAAAAGTCATGAAAAGTTCTGAACCATAATCTTAAATTGATTCTCATTGCATTTTTTTTTTTTACATTTATAAAGCAATTTCCCCCTAACTGTCATCTTTCATGTCACATTCTATACATTAAGTCACTATGGCTTTTACCAATCAAATTGACTAGTATCAAAAAAACAGAGAAAACAGAATCTGCATCAGAGGTGGCATTTATAAAAATGTAAATATGCAAAACAAGAATAAAACACATTGTTTGGCAGTCGAGATTGTGTGTTTTTTTTTTTTTTTTTTTTTGCAGTTGCCATTCATTGTTTACATACACACCTTACTGTCTAACTGAATTCATTCCGATCGGTGAATCTGAATGTAGTGTTTACATGAACGCTAAAAAAGTGATGGTTGATGTGCGTTTTAACATTGCTAAGAAAATTCCCGCTCCTCCGTGAGAGATACGAGACCGGTGCGTCTCACAGGTGTCGGTCATCAGTAATCACGCCACCGCCTCACGTCGTTCTCCCGCGGCCTTCAGTCTCGTCCTGCTCGCCACAGTAAACATGATGAATGAATGGCGACTGTAGAAAGCAAAAGCCAAATCCCGGACATTTTTGGCGATTTCGAAATCCCGGGCAGTCACGGAGACTCACTAGTAGATAGCCTTGTTGTTTAACTGCGCTCTCTTACCGGTAGGGCGTGGCTTGGGAGTGGCCTCGTAGTGCAGCGAAGCAAGTTCATTCTGGGAGTTGTTGTCTTTCATCCACATGAGCCACAAATACATTTTCTGGCTTTTCTCATTCTAGAAGTCTCCATATTCAAAAATAATTTCACATTTCTACTACATAAATGACCCATTTTAAATACACATTCATCTTTACAGAGGTGAAGTATCCCTTAAAGTAAAAATCTATCTACTTTTGCCATTTTAACCTATAAAAACAAATGCAGAAGAACATCGCAACTTTCATCGCAACTTTTTAGAAAAGTGGCCGCAACATCAGGCATTTTAGGCCGCAACAATCACAAAAAAGGCCCGCAAAATCCTGGAGGGACTGACTAATACTCTACTAACACTAATGAGAGTTTACTTTACACACTCTGACTCTCACAAGCGAGTTAGTGGACATGCAGGTGCAACACTACTATAGTCAACAGCACGTTCAAAAGGACCATCAAAATAGTGTTACCAAATTATGACTTAAAAACGTTTTAAGTATTACATTAAAAAGGCGTAACTGACAAAAATTTTAATTCTGAATTAAGTAATAATTATGGCAAAAAGTCGAAATTATGACTTAAAAAGTTGAAATTAAAATTATGACTATGCGTCATAATTATGAGATGAAAAGTTTAAATGATGACATACTAAATTGAAATTATGAGAGATAAAGTAAATATTCCATAGTGAAATTTTCTGAATTCAATATAATTGTATTTGTGAAATTGATTCAGTACTGAAACAGCATTTATGAGTTTTTACATATCTTCTGCTTGTTTCTGCAGTTCGTGTAGGCCTCTAATGCCTGGCTCACACTACAGGAGTTTTAAAATCCTAACCGATTTTGAAATCTGGTTGCAGCACACACTTAAGGAGAATCTTTGCAGATTTTCTTCCCTCAAATCTTAAACATGCTCACACTACAAGGTTTGAAAATCGCGGTGCACCACACACTACAAAATGTTATTAAGATTATCGTGCCAGAGGAAGCGCCTCACGTGATCTCACGCAGCAGATCTGAAGTGGAAAAGCATGGAAACATATGGGATATGCATTGCCATGAGACACACACACACACACACACACGCACGCACGCACATACACACGCACAGAGACTTTGAACCTACCGGTACTTTGAGTTAAGAGCTTAGATCGGGCCCAAAACATCAAGCCCGACCCTACCCGAGCCCATGCACGTTGTGTCCGAGCCCGGCCCGACACAACACATTAACATAACTGTAATCATGAGCCCGAGCCCGATTTAAACCCGACAATTTTTTTAATACGTGGGCCGTTATAACCAGGGGCGGTGCCAGATATTTTTTTAACGCAGGTGCTGAGGGGGTGCTAGATATATAGCCTATATTACTAAAATTGGCCACTTAATATTTAATATTCAATTATTTTAATTGTCACAATTAAAGTATTAATTTTATTAAATTGACCAAGCACAACATTCAGCATTCAATCACATATTGATTAAAGATTTATTATTATCAGGCTAATAATGTTATTTCAACATAATATCTCGTTATTTCGACATAATATGTGTGCGTGCAACAAGCTAGATGTGCATTTGTAAATCCGGTGACACGTGCATTGATTTTATTAATAAACTAGAGTTTTCTGTCGGCTGCAAAGATGAAGTTGACGATCGCCATCTCCGTAGTGAACGCGCCTATAGAGAGAAATGCACATGGATTACATAATCAGAGAGTAGCCTATTTCTTTTCGTTTTGAATTGTTTAGTTTAAAGACATTTCAAGATTCGATGTATAGGGTGGGCCATTTATATGGATACACCGTAATAACATGGGAATGGTTGGTGATATTAAAGTCCTGTTTGTGGCACATTAGTATATGTGAGGGGGCAAACTCCTCAAGATGGGTGGTGACCATCACATATACTAATGTGCCACAAACAGGAATTTAATATCACCAACCATTCCCATGTTATTACGGTGTATCCATATAAATGGCCCACCCTGTATTTCTCATGTCTGTGAGGCATACACTGAGTTTCGGTTAATTTATGATGAGATGGCTCCAGTTCACGAGCAATGCAAGTGACAGCGCAGGCGCCTCCATGTCATGTCGCATGATTATTGTCTGCTATATTTGCTTCTTAATTATTAAATCCAGGCAATTGGTTGATAAAAAAAATTATATAAATTAAGAAACAATTTATACAAAACGAAATTCACTTTAAAGAAAGGTTTTCTACAAAACAAAACTTAATGAAGTGGTCAAAATCATGTCTGACCCACTCTATGTCTCCCGATACATTGCACATCATATCTTACTCGTGCTGTTCACTTTTCATAATCAACATAGCCTAAATGGAAAAAAATAACATTATAATATTTTAACAAATAGCACAAAAAAAAACACAAGCATTTTCGTTTTTCAAAACGTGTGCCTTCATATCAAGTCATATTGGTGAAAAGGTAGCCCTGACCAAGGAAAGCGAAATCTTTCAAAAATCATCCTTTTAAGGATATGTCTCATGAATGGCGTCAGCGCTGGTCAATACAATAAATCAATGCCGGCGTTGATCATGGAGTGACGCATCAGCTTCAGCGTTGTCCTGCTCAGCTGAGTCTTGTAAAGTGAAGCTCAAAGTTTAGATTAAATATTAAAATAATTAACAGCTTGTTTCATTACATCTAGCACCTATCTGTGAATGCATCCGCATTTTTACATTTCCGTTGAATGTTTAATGACTGTCTAATGCGCAGAGACTTTCAATGTCAATACTGGTGAATTATCGCAGAAAGCCTCTCGTAAAGTGAGATTCAAGGAATTAACTGTTATATAACAATTGTCTAACAAGCTCATTGTCAGGTTTATGTTGTGTTTATTTTATTATGTGGACCCCCGACCCTTATTTTGACGTGTTGTGTCTTCATTTTACTCCACTTCGTTTTAACGCGCTTTTTAGTTTCGGTTTCATTACTGAACATGTACTCGTCTTTGTGCCTGCTGACCACAGCGTAACACTTATTTATTTAGCAATAAATAAATGGAGATAAAAACGCATATCGAGTTGAGTCACTCAAAATTATCTCAAGGGAAATTCCTTCAGCACGACAGCCCTACTTGTTTCCTGGCTATTTTGACAGCACTGACGTAATCACAGACTTGCTCATCCTGATTTAAAATCTTAAATATCAAACATGTTTGATATGATCGGGGCGAGCCCGATTTGTGTGAGAGCAGATCGGGAGGTGCAAGATTCGATCTGTGAACGCCTCACATTACCAGATAATCTGCGCCGAACATCGGAGCCGATCAAGGTCCTCGACAAGATTTTTTTCTCCGATTCTCGGGAGGGGGAAATCGGGCATAAATCGGTCTAAAACTCCTGTAGTGTTAGCCAGGCATAAGACTATGAATAACTAAAAATGATTATTGATGAACTTGAATAACTTGAATTTTGTTGGCTATATATATATATATATATATATATATATATATATATATATATATATATATATATATAATTGGCAGCCTGGGTGAAAACCAGGAATCCTAACCGCTAGACCATATGGGAGGCGTTGATACTGCAAATTTGAAAAGGCTGCACTGCACGGGACAATATAATGCTGGATCAATGCAGGAGAAGGAATCCTCGTGGCCAAAATGCAAAAAATTTATTTATTGGGATGTAAATAAATATCGGGATAGCTTTTCCCAGGTGGAAAGAGCTTATGAAGGAGAAAGACTTTGAAAGGGATGCTGAAGTTGCCTGCTTTCTTCTCGACAGGTAAGTCAAAGTTACGGTCTAAATTACAAGCTTTTTTTCATTGCTTGGTTGTGTAAATCATTACATAGGCAGCATAACAGTAGAACATGTACAATTAAACTCGATGAAGTGCTATTGGAAGACATGTTGTCATAGCTTCTTGGCACATAACGGCTACCACAGTTGCAACACACATTTGAAAAGCGAGCTTTAGGAGGTATTAAATAAAAATAAAATGAATAATAATAATATTTCGAATAATTTAAAAAACTACATGATTTAAAAGATTAAATATTTCAGATCATACTCAACAATTAGCCTACTTAATGTCGAAGCACATTGGTTTAATAAAAACTTGAGTTTTTAGCATTGAAATGATCAAACAAATTCACATCTGTATTAAACAGTTGGACAAAATTCAAATCTAAAAATTTAAATAAAAAGTAACTTCTTTAAAGCAAACAGAAATCGCTTGAGAAGTGTAAAACAATAAAACCATAACCTCTAATTTGATATTAAATGCTGAACCGAAAAACATCATAAAGGAATAAAGTAACTATAATATCGGGAATCATCAGATGCTGAAGACGGAAGTTAATGTAAATATTTTTTTTGAAGTGCTTTTTACGAACGCCCGCTCGACACGTGACGTCACATCTCCGCGCTGCTGTTTTGGCGTGCTTTATGGAAGATTGAATCGTTCGAGTCACACACACACACACACACACAAGTGCAGCGATGGAGCGCGTGAACACGAGCAGTGTGAGAGAATTCCTGAGATCTTGCAACGATCTGACTGAGAAGATTCGCTGTTTAATACAGAAGAAACTCATCAAGAAGTACTTGAGCAGATGATATTATGCGCTTACGATTTATGTGTGTGGATTAAAGAATAGACATTAGTAGAATAGACAAAATAGGCATTTAATGAAGATATATTTTATATCATTGTAGAATGTATTTCTGAGCACCAGACGCTCGCTCTCACTAGCATATGGACACACATTCCCATGCATGCCTTCGAAGGGCACTAAAGTTTTTAATCATTATCAACATATTTTTTGATAAAAATAACTATAAAAGAGTTCCAAATGACACTTATTTTTGAGCCCCACACTTTTAAGCGCTCCAAAGTTCTAACTAGAGCAGGGGGCAGAGTTAAAAAGGAACTTTGTTGTTCTTGTCTAGCCTTAATTTACTGAAGGCTATGGATGTTAGGTAAATATGTTTATTAAATTGATTCACAATATGTACACATTCATTATTAATCTTATGCCTAATATGATGAAAATGGCTGTTATTTGTTTCTTCTCCTCTCACATTAAATCACATGTATTATATAGGCCTATTTTAAGTTCAAAATGGTGAAATTAGAAAAAAGTTGATTAGTTTGCCTGATTATTTTTGTCGTTGTTTAACATTTCTCAAACAGCTGTCAAATATGAAATGTTTAGTTTAGCTACTTGCACCTTATCTCGCACTTTATGACCGTTATCAGCTGGAACTCGCTCTAGGCGGCTCCTGTGAACATACTATTGTCCTAACAGGTGTATGAATGCGTCTGCAGGTGTATCTAACCCTAACAACTAATGACAAACTTTATTTTTGCTATTGTACATACATTTTGTGTATGTACTGTTTACAATTGTTTGTCTTTGGTTAACACAGATGGAGAAGAACAACAGGGAGGTTGGAAGACACAGTAGAGGAACTACAGAATAAATATGGAGAGAAAACAGCATTAAAAAGGATCAAGTCCATAGTGAAAAAAAATCAGAAAAAAGAATATCAAACGTAGGAAAAGATTTATAATTTACTTTGTTAGTAGTCAACATGTTTCTCAATCTTCAATAAGCTTTACTATAATGTTTACATGGTTTTGGTTGTGTATTTAATTGTTAATTTTTTTTAAAAGATGGTGACGTTCAAACGCTGAGCGTTCAAACACATTCTGGAAACATGACAAATCAACAGCATAATAATAATAATAATAATAATTCTACATCATTCGGACAGCCATTAATTCAGATCCCTAATCAGCTTAACTTCACAATTGATCAGAAGAATGGTGGGACAATATTTGCTCCAATCATGGTAGAAACCACAATATATGGTGATGTTAACATCAGTGCGGTGAGTGTCTGATCATTTAAGAAACAGTTGCTTAGTTAAGAAATGATTTGTGTATGTTATATATTTATGTATGAGTATTTTTTGTTTTTCAGGTGTCTCACTCTACCTCGGTAAACGAACATGGTAAGATCTCTTGTTGTAGAACACTGTGCATCCATAAGTGTGATGCTCCTGTTAATAATATGACTATCCAACTTTGTCCTGATTTTTTGAAATTCTTCCGAATGTAAGGAATGAGATGAAATCAAGAATGCTGCGTGACGCTGAGAGGACTTTGGAGGGAAGTGCACCACAGTCGGTCTCTCTAAACAAGATCTACACTGAACTGTTTATCATCAATGATGAGACTGACCCCATCAATAGAGAACATGAGATCTGGCAGATCGAGACGACACATCAGCTCAGAGACTCATAAACTACAAGGAAATCCTTCAGCCACCCACAGATGAAAATATAATTGTGTGGTGATTTTCCAAATGATACAACTTAGTCTAAATAAGAGCAACGTAGAGTCCTCGGATTTCTTAAAAACAACAACAAAACATTGTGACAAACTTTGACAACATGTTGTATGGACAAAAATACTGTTTGAAATATTTTTGTATAAATAAGATCTAAGACGACTAAGTACAGTTTTTCAACCATCTAAAGTTTTTGAACAGACGCTGTTTAGTAAAAATAATACACAAGTCTTCTAAGAAGATAAATAGAAGATATGATTTTAATAAAACTTTTATTGACATATATAAATATCTAATTTAAACTTTTAAGGTTATGCTTTTAAATGAATTTAGTATAAAACTCTGGATGTACTCTGGAACGCGGACTAGATTTACTGTGATATTGGAAATGACCTCTCTGGAAATGTAAGGTGTTTTTATTTAGCTAAAACTTTGTTTACATTTTTTAAATACAGTTTAGTAACATATGTTATTATTCATTGGTTATATATTTTATTAATAATTTAATTTAAAATAGAGATTAGTTCATTTTTTAGAACCATGTGTGTGCGTGCGAGCAAAACAGCTTAGAAATGATATTAAATTATTTATTTATTTTATAGTTTTCTGTGATGGTCGTGTTTAGGTGTACGGGATAGAATATGCAGTTACGGTACAAAAATCATTATGGCTATAGAAAGCCATAAAAATTTAAACCCCGCATGGATAAAAAAAAATGTTGATTGAATCTTTTCATATAAATGAGATTTAAGACGACTAAGTACAGTTTTTCAACAATCTAAAGTTTTTGAACAGACATTGTTTAGTAAAAATAATACTTTAGGTCACAGTAATCTTCTAAAAGGTAAATAGAAGATGCGTATGTATTCAAACTTTAAAGATCATATTTAAACTTTTACGATTATGCTTTGAAATAAATTTAGTACGAACAAAACTTTGGCTCTGGAAAGGCGTTAGCAGACTAACATTACATACGCTGTGACATGATGCACATAGAGATTAGTTCATTTTTTAGAACCGTGTGTGTGCGCGCGTGCAATACAGCTTAGAAATGATATTAAATTATTTATTTATTTTATAGTTTTCTGTGATTGTCGTGTTTAGGTGTACATGATCGAATATGCGGTTACGGTACAAAAAATCATCATGGCTATGGAAAGCCATCAAAATTGAAACTCCACACGGACAAAAAATTATGTTTTTGAACAGACATCGTTTAATAACCGTTATACAAAATCATTACAGTAATCTTCTAAAAGGTAAATAGAAGATGCGTATGTATTCAAACTTTAAAGATTTTATTTAAACAGTCTTTTGTTTTTAAAAGATATCATTTAAACTTTTAAGATTATACTTCTTATAAATAAACTCAGCACCTGATATCCTGATCGCTGAATTTGTGTGATAACATGTAGGCCAATGTTTTTTCTTCAACTCTATAAACATTTAACTCATTGCATTTTTTTTTGTGAATCCATTGTATTTAAACTGGATAGTAGAGGGCTGCATTGGGATTGGGTCCCGCGGGACCCAACGCAAATCTCGCGGGAGCGGGCGGTTTGAACTTTGCTGCGGGCGGGAATGGGCGGCTAAAATAAACACTGCGGGATCAGGAGGTAGCCTAGCGACATGATGGAGATGTCAATAATGGCGCTTTTCCACTACACAGTACCAGCTTGCCTCGGCTCGGCTCGACTCGACTCGCCTCTGTTTGGTTTTCCACTGTGTAAAAGTTGTAACTGTATCTGCTTCCAGGTACTTTTTTCGTACCACCTCCGGCGAGGTTCTGAGCGAGCTGAGGCGATACTAAAATGTGACGTGAAAACACGGCAGACTGCTGATTGGTCAGAGAGAATCATCACGCATCATTGCACGCGCCAGACGGAGTATCCTGAATAAAAATCAGCAAAAACAAAACCATCCAAAAACAGCATACACTCGATTTACTTCATTGTCCTGTGTGTATGTGTCCAGAATACATGCCGGCCAGGGAAACGAAACAAACAACCCCATGAATCTCTTTAATAATAGCAATACAAATACGTGTTTTTTTTCCTGCGGGACGGGAGAAGACACAAAATCAATGCATCTCCATTATTGTGCGGGAATAAATTCTCAGAGTTTTGCGGGTGCGGGCGGGAGTGGACATACATATTGCGGGAGCGGGCGGGAGTGTAACACATACGGCGGGCGGGCGCGGGATGAAGAAAACAGTCCCGCGCAGGGCTCTACTGGATAGTTCTACATTTATTTAAACTTTTTGTGTGAGGTTTTAGTACGATATTTATTTTTATATTATAAACATTTCATTTATATTCTTTTAAAGAACAGAATGTTTTATGTATGATTTTTTATTCTTTTATCTAAAACTGAAAGAATTGGTTTCAGTAAGATGTTATTTTATATTATTGTATATTATATTATTTGTGTGAAATATACATTATTTTATAAAATCTCTGTTTCTCACTACATGCTCTGGAATGTGGAGGAGCAGACGGAGGGGGATGTCAGAATGCGGAGGGCGCGCGCACCACTCAGGCCGGGGCTGTGCTGGAGAGGCGCTTCAGTAAACACTCTGTGATCTTTTGTGACTCCATTTTATTTAAACTTTTTGAGTGAGGTTTTAGTAAGATCTTTATTTTATATTATTTATATTCTTTTAAAAGAACTGAATGGCTTTTCAACATTTGTGTGAGATAAACTTCCATAGTTTTTTCAACCTTAGTTAAATTAGCATGAGAACAGTATGTTTTTCAACTTTTATTTTTTTCAACAATTATTTTAAAGGATAGAATGTTTTTTTGCAGATGTCAGAGCTCAAATGCAAAGGGGTGGGAGGGGAATCCCGTGACACACACACACACACACAGACGCGCGTGCCCCTAGTCCTGCTTTGACACACACACACACACACACACACACACACAGAGAAGCATACTCCCTATGGTTTGAGACTCGTTGCAATTTTTTATTTCAACTTTTGGTGCAAGGTTTTAGTAATATCTTTATAAACATTTATATTCTTTTAAAAGAACTGAATGGTTTTTCAACATTTGTGTGTGAGATAAACTTCCACAGTTTATCCTTATCAGTTTCACATTACAGCCCGGATACGCTCAGGAATATGTAGGGAGGATAATCGTGTGATAGTCAACCAACTTCAAAACCTCAAACTAACAGTCCAAAAGGCTTCAAAACCTTCTGTCAATATCAAAAGGCATCAAACAATCAGACCTTCTTTCAGATACCATGACGCATTGTTTAATCACAGTGTCTTCAAACAGCTTCAAACAATTAACACTTTCTGTCAGATACCATGACATATTGTTATAACTAGGGATGGGCATGATTAATCGTCGATCGATAATTGATCGTTAAGAATTTCGTCGATCACGTTTATTTGTTATCGATTAAACTAATGCAGGTTGCGTTGCGTAGTGTGAGTCTTGAAGCAATGGAATTAATTTTAGCGCGGAGGTACCTGTGCATCCCGGCAACGTCAGTCCCCTCAGAGCGGGTGTTTTCGGCGGCTGGACTGGCTGTCACCAGGTTGCGGTCGCGTCTGATCCCAGATCATGTCAACATGCTTATCTTTCTCAACAGAAATCAGTAGACTGGTGCAGAAGTTCTATGGGAACTTCATGCGTTTTCTCAGATCATCTGATTTATCCAAACGATTCCATTTACACCTGGTCACATAAATGTGTTTTTGCAAAACGGACATAAATCCGATCTTGAATTCCTGCGCTATATTTAAATTGTTGCACGATACCGAAAGCAACTGATATGAGCTGCATTTTATTGATCATCAGCGAAAATTTCTAAATCAAAGACCGCAACAAGATATTGCGGCAACAGCCCTGGTAAGATCATTTCGGTTCTTTACTTTTAATGAAGATGATTGTGTGTTGATGAATGACTTTCACTTTGATTTGCGATAGTTTGCACGTTGGCTTGATGAATAGATGCTCATCTATGCGTGTTGAAGTAGCGTCGTCATATCTGGCTATAACATGACATATAGCCTATAACACGCTCTCACACGTTTATTTCTTAGCATTTTTGGGATAAGTCAAATTTACATATGTGGTTTCAACAACCAGATGCATTTACTCTTGTCCAGTTTCGTCTGGAATGCGTCTCAGATCTCCTCCTGAAGTGGTTTGAGCGATCGGATTTAAATCCGTCTCGAATGCGTTTCGGAGGGCATTTACATTTGGTCTTTTCATGATCGGATAGCTATCCGATCACAGAAAACGGATTAAGTGGCCATTGGTCTCTGTTTAAGAACGCCTGCTCGCAGCTGCAGGTTCCGCTGTTTTAGAGCACCGCAGGGCATATCTTCAAGTCTACCGAACGTCCAGTTTCACTGCCACAAGTTGATCTTCTTGTGATAAAGATCTCATCGAGGACAAACAAACTGTATTTTTGTATTTTCATTGCATTTTTAATTTATAAAAAGTTAAATAAATAATGAATTTCAATATAAAAATATTAATGATTAATCGATAGTTGATCGTTAATTCTCCCGACGATCGACTAAGAAAATTTAATCGAATGCCCATCCCTAGTTATAACACACTTTCTGTCATGTTCAAAAGGCATCAAACGGTTTCAAACTAACTGTCATAGCCATGACATATTATTATAACACTTTCTGTCAATATCAAAAGGCATCAAAACCCGAAACGAACTGTCGACCTGTCAATCAAAAGTCAAAACTAACTGTCAACCCCTTTGATCCCTTTGATCTGCTTTGATCTCCCTTTGTTCTCTGTTGATCTCTTTGATCCTATGCCAAAAGGGGCGGGTACCTGTCGCCGGAAGGGGCGGGGCACCTGTCAATCAATCATTTTTTGACAGGTGGCCCTGTATACTTACTACTCCTGCCCGGAGACAGACCTCGAGGGACATTTGAGGAATGTGCGTGAACTGGGTACTCCTCTGCAATGGTTCCCTTTTATCATCGGCGAGAGCGAAGAGGAAACCAGCATGCCAGCCACAGAGTCTGTTCCAGTGAGAGAAATTCCTGAGTCTGTTCCAGTGAGAGAAATTCCTGAGTTTTTTCCAGTAAGAGAAATCCCCAAATCTGTTTGAAAGAGTTCAATTCCAGAGCTAAGCCCAAAGAGTGCAGCACTGACCATAATGGCTCTGGCATTGTGTGTCTGGGCTACACACTCATCCGCTCCAGCCCCTGAGCCGAGTCCAATGATGGCTCCAGCCCCTAACCAGAGTCCAGTGATGGCTCCAGCACCTGACCAGAGCCAAGTGATGGCTCCAGCCCCTGACCCAGCTCCAGAGTTCGCTCCAGCCAAAAAGCCCGTTCCAGCCCAAGAGCCCACTCCAGTTTATAACCCCATAGCTCCTCCCAAGAAAATTTTGTGGGGTGCTATACGTCTCTGGCCATAGTGGCCAAGCCAAGCTACCGGGTCAAGGCAACAGAGGCCAATCCTGCAACTTCCAGCGCCTCCCTGGGCCCCTGAGCTGCCTGCACCTCCCTAGAGGCTTCCTGTTCTGTTAAGCCACCCTCTCGTCAGCCTCTAGGGTGCCCACCCTTCCACCCCTGTGGATGTTTTACGGCGCGAGGATGCAACTTCTGGGAGGGCTGGGTACTGTCACATTTTGAGCTTGTTTTTATTCATGTTTGTATTTCAGGTCTTGTGTTTTGCTGTCAGTGTGTTAATTAGTTCTTTATTTTATAATTCTATAATTAGTTTTTATAATTAGTCTTCCTCCGTCCCCTGAATAAACCCTGACAGGGTGATCAGCAAAAGGGGCTTGAATCACCCTGAAGGGGTTTATTCTGCAATAAAAACTGGCTGGATGTACATTATCTCGCTTATTACACGACTACTTGCCACATAACTAAATAATTATAGTAATATATATAGTATATAATATATATAATATATATAGTAATATAGTAATATAGTAATATATATAATATATAGTAATAGCCATCTGTATATTATTATATTCAGTACATATCTAGCTGTAAACTCTGTTCACAGTAATAATCTGTATATTATATTCATAGGACAATCTATCTGTAAATTTTTGTTTATAATAGTATTCAACTCTATATTTATTCAGTACATATCCATGTTCTGCACTTATGGAACCACTGTATATCCTGCACTTGCTGCTATTGCACTTCTGGTTAGACCTAAACTGCATTTCGTTGCCTTGTACCTGTACTTGTGTAATGACAATAAAGTTGAATCTAATCTAATCTAATCTAATTAGACATGAAAAATAGATCTGAGTCTAAATGTTTTATTAGCTCTTTAAACGCAAAGTTTCCAAGGAGAGAGCAGTTGCTAGCAAGCGGCAAGTTCAAACTAGACTGATATTTAAGGGATATGGTGCAGTCATACCACTTTTTACATGGTATTTCACCACATAAATAATTATGGGGATAAGACATATTAATTTAAAATGAAACTGTTTTAAATCAAAACTTTTGCTTTTGTTTAAAATCAAACCTGTTTGTTATCTTATAATCCATTACAGTGTACAAAACAATCGTAGCAAAATGGCAGCAGCTGCATTTGTATGAAACAAGAGAGAGTGAGTCCGCGATAGCGGATGTCAATTAAATAACTGTACACAAAATATTGATTTGAGTTAAGCTCACTAAACGCAAAACATCAACAAGGAAAAAAAATTCCTAGCAAGAGTAAAGCACGGACTTCAGTGACAGTTACCCGGATGAGCCTGTGTTATTCGTTTTTAACGGTTGTTATGGGGGGATAACATACCGCTGGATGGAGCGATTGACCAATCAGAATCATGTATGACACATAGCTGTATAATAACAGAATAATAACTACTGGAACAAATGTAGATATCGCTCATTGTTAGTTAATGGATTAACTAATGTTAATCTGAAGGGCCTCACTGTAAAGTGTTACCTATTGTTCTCTATAGTTCTTTTGCACTTTAATCAGTCTGAAACATTTGTTTACTTTATACAAGTTTGTGTATTTTTTTATTGTATTTAAATGTTCTTTTTGTTATATGAAAAACTTATTAAACCTGTTAGGAGGACAACACTTTTTGGTAACTTAATTCAATATCTTGATAATATAATATATACCCTGATAAAAGCTTCAGCAATTATCGTTACATGAAAATTTGATACTGTCACATGCCTATTTGCTACACTACCAGTTAAAGGTTTGGACACACTTGATTGGATTTATGTTCTCAAGTTCTTAACAACCTTCTGATATAAAGACTTAATTTGATGTTCACATCAGGATGAATATTCAAAATCTTGACATTTCTGTCATCAATTACTCTCCCTTGTGTCGCTCCAAACCTGTATGACTTTCATTCATCTTAGAAACACAAATTAAGATATTTCAAATTAAAACATGGGAGATTTCTGTCCCTCCATTGAAAGTGCATTACACCAAAACTGTGAAACATCAAAAACTTCATAAAGACATCATAAAATTAATCCATAGGGCTTTTCACACTGTGCTGCGGCTTCACCCTGGGTTACCGTTGTTCTAAACGCCGCTTTTAACTCTGAGTAAATGAACACACTTGTTTCATTCTTGTAATTTAGAAGCGGTTTGCACCACTTTTTACCTGGGGTTAGCTCCACTTTTGTAGTGCCAAACGTGTGCAGTGTGAAACAATACTGTGTTAGAATGTTATGACTATACTTGGCAACCAATAGCATGCCTCAGGTCATATTCAAGTGCTTTGGACGGTGACAGAAACAAGGCATGTTATATAAGCACTAGTTTCAGCGTTTCAGGGGAAAAATGTAAAATGGTGACAGAAAACACGACAATTAGAATTTAAAAGAGACATTCTTAATTACATTCTTTTCATTCTTACCTTTATATTCATAAAGTATACATTGATAAATAGCAGCATAAACAACATGCTCCACAAACAAGTTCACGGAAACGTACTCGGTTACTAATGAAACCTCGGTTCTCTCTAGAAGAGGGAACGAGTACTGCGTAATATCTTACGCTAGGGGAAAATCTCTTTTCCGCGAGATATTGAAGCCAAAAATTATCCTTAATTTTGAAATAATGTAAAACGCGTTGCGGCAGCATGCAGACATAGGCAAGACGGCTCGCACGCCTATTGGCTGCCCTGCGGCAACTGCAGCAGCCTATCGAGAGAGGCCCCTCGCCCGAAACAGGCGTGGCTTGGGGCTATAAATACAGCTCGACAGGTTAATAGAATCTGTTTTTTCATCGCCGAAGCGAACCAGAGCGTGTTGCAGGCACGGCAAAGATACGCAGTACTTGTTCCCTCTTCTAGAGAGAACCGAGGTTACGTTAGAAACCGAGTACATTCTCTTACGAGAGGTCTCTCGTACTGGGTAATATCTTACGCTAGGGGAACACAGTGTAAAACGCTGTGCGTGCTGAGATCCAACACCAAAATCCCAAGGGCAGGTGCCCGGGGCTCATATAGTGCATGATCACCAGGGACTCGCAGAGAGTCCGGGAAAGAGGGGCTAGAACAGCATCATTCCCGTAAAAGTAGCATCCAATAAGGAGCAATTATATCAATAGTGTTCCACACAGTCAGGGCGAAACTCTCGGCCTGGATTGATGAATATTATGGGTCTTACACACTGCCCATAGAGTTATTTAATCAATCAGCGAGCGGCGCTTAAGCAGTTTCAGTATTCTGAGCTGATAGCATCAGGGCAGACAATACTGATTTAGACCGAAAGCAGCTTAGCCTGCAAGGCGGGAACCTCTAGGTTATAAAACCTTATAAATGTAGACGGGGAGGCCCAGCCTGCCGCCATACAGATATCCTGCAAGGCAATCCCACTAGACCAAGCCCACGACGAGGCCATGCCTCTTCTGGAGTGCGCTCTGACACCTAACGGGCACTGCAGGCCCTTAGAAGTGTAAGCCACCGCTATAGCATCAACTATCCACCTGGATAGACTCTGTTTGGATACAGCTAGTCCCTTAGAACATCCGCTGAACGAAACAAAGAGCTGCTCCGTCTGTCTGAAGACAGTCGAGCGAGACACATAAGCCCTTAATGCCCTATCCGGGCAAAAGAAGCTTGCATCCTTTTCCTCAGAGACCGGCAGGGCCGACAGGGAAATCACCTATGCCCTAAACGGTGTGTTGTGGGATTTAGGAACATACCCGTGCCTTGGTTTGAGTATGACTTTTGAATCATTAGGCCCAAATTCCATACACGTCGCGCTCACTGAGAGCGCTTGCAAGTCCCCTATACGCTTTACTGAGGCGAGAGCCAGAAGAAACACTGTCTTGAAAGACAAGTGTTTGATATCTATTGATTGGATTGGCTCGAATGGGGCCCCTTTCATGGCTTCCAAAACCGTAGAAAGGTCCCACATGGGAACTGAGGGAGGTCTGGGAGGATTCAGCCTCTTAGCTCCTCTAAGGAAGCGAATGACCAGATCGTTCCTTCCAAGTGACTGGCCGAGCGTTGGTTTAGTGAACGCTGCTTGGCCGCCACGTAAACCTTGAGCGTGGATGGGGTTCTCCCCTTATCCAGTAGCTCTTGCAAGAAGGAGAGAACATACCATTTCGAGGAATAGAGCCGTCTAGTAGACGGGGCTCTAGCCTGCGTAATCGTGTTTAACACTCCCACCGGGAGGTTAGCGGGTACCCGTTGATGGCCCACGCATGTAAGGACCAAAGCTCTGGGCGAGGATGCCAGATCGAGCCCTTGGCCTGAGAGAGGAGGTCCCTCCTCACTGGTATCGGCCATGGGGCAGTGCTTGTCAGCTGCATCAGAACCGGGAACCAAGCTTGGTTCGTCCAGAACGGAGCCACAAGTAGCACTGAGCATCCGCTTTCCCTGATTCGCCCTAATACCTGAGGTAGAAGCGTGACAGGGGGAAAAGCATAGAGCGGGCAGCGGGGCCAGACATGGGCCAGCGCATCCCTACTCTTGGAGAAAAACTCCAGACAGTGAGCGTTCTCCTGAGACGCAAATAGGTCTACCTTCGCTCTGCCGAATGTCTTCCACAGCAGTTGAACTGTCTGCGGGTGTAGAGACCATTCTCCTGCCGGAACATTGTTCCTGGACAGTCTGTCTGGTCCCATATTCAGGTGGCCTGGCACGTGCGTTGCTCTCAGCGAGTGCAGATTGTGTTGAGCCCAGACCAGGAGGCGCTCCGTCAGCCTGTAGAGGTTTCGGGACCTGATACCCCCTTGGCGATTTATATAAGCCACCACCAACATGATGTCCGAACGGACCAGGATGTGGTGTCCTTTTATCTGGGGACAAAAACGCCTCAGCGCGTTGTCAACTGCCATCATTTCCAAGCAGTTTATGTGTAGAAGCTTTTCCCGTTCTGACCACTGGCCGACGAACGGTCTGCCCTCGAGCAGCGCTCCCCATCCCGAGGTGGAGGCATCCGTAGACACCACCTTCACACTCGAGGAAGTCCCCAGGCTTACACCTGACCGGTACCAGTCGGTCGCTCTCCAAGGTTTCAGAGCTGAGACGCATTTCTGATCGACCTTGAGGCGGAAAAGACCGGAAGTCCACGCTCGACGCGGTACTCGCGCATTTAGCCAGAACTGCAGTGGGCGCATGCAAAGCAGACCCAACTGGAGTACTGATGATGCTGAGGCCATGAGACCCAGCATCTTCTGAAACTGTCTGAGCGGGGCTAAAGTGCCGCAGCGGAAGGATTCCGTCATGCACTGAATATTCAGTCTGCGCTGTGGCGATAGCTGTGCTGTTTAGACAGCGAGTCCAGTTCTGTGCCCAGAAAAGATATTCTCTGACTGGGAGACAGTGAACTCTTCGCCCAATTGACTTTGAGACCCAGATTCTCGAGATGTTCGAGTAATATGGTCCTGTGTTCTATGAGCTCTGAGTGTGATCGAGCTAGAATCAGCCAATCGTCCAAGTAATTCAAAACTTGCATGCCCCGAAGTTTCAGGGGCGCAAGCGTCCATGCACATCGTGAATGTGCACATGCACATTCGCGTCTATGCACATCGTGAATGTACGGGGTGCTAGGGACAGGCCAAACGGCAGGACTGTGTATTGATATGCCTGGCCCTCGAAGGCGAATCTCAAAAATTGCCTGTGACATGACGCTATTTGTATTTGGAAATACGCGTCCTTCAGATCTATTGACATAAACCAGTCCCCTTGGCGAATTTGCGAGAGGATTTTCCTGGTTGTGAGCATTCTGAACCGGCGTTTCAAAAGCACTTTGTTCAGCTGTCTTAGATCTAGAATGGGTCTGAGACCCCCGTCTTTTTTCGGTACCAGGAAATATCATAGCCGAGTCCAACATCTCGGATAGCGTAAGCCACAAGTGTCTCTCAGCTACAGTGAGAGAGGCCATGCTCCGCCCTATGGCCTGTGCAGCGGACTTAGTGGCGCGAAGGGCAAGATCCGTAGCACTCCTAAGGTCCGGCACGCTGATAGCTCCCGGTCCTTCCTCATCCAGTTTACGGAGAAGGTTGGCCTGGAAGATCTGCAGGATGACCATAGAATGTAGTGCCGATACAGCCTGCCCAGCGGCGGTGTAAGCGCGACCGTGCATAGCTGAAGTTGTGCGGCAGGCTTTTGATGGTAGCGCCGTCTTAGCACGCCGTCCAGCAGAGGGCGGGCAAAGATGGGCCGCTACAGCTTCTTCCACGGGGGGAAGAGAATGGTACCCCTTGTCTTTAGCACCGTCCACCACGGAGAATGCTGCTGAGACGGAGGTACGCACGCTGGTTGAGAAGGGGGCGTTCCAAGACTTAGCGACTTCATGAAGCTCAGGAAGAAAGGGCGCGGGTCTTGAAGACGGCGAAGCGCGGTCCCCTTGCAGGAAGCAACCGTCCAGCCGGTTGTGCGCAGGCTCCTCGGGCATAGACCACTCAAGGCCGAGGCTCGCAACGGCCTGCTCGAGCAGACGCATGAGCTCTGCTTCAATGTTGGCTCTTTTCCCAGAAGGCTGGTGAACAGAGGGGGCGAGATCCACAGAGCTCGACCAGTCCTCACTACCCGACCCCAGGAGAGAGCAGCTGTCATCCTCCACACACACGGCTTCTTCGTCGTCATCCATGACGGAAGTGGCGGCAGGCGGCGGCCGCTGTCCGGCAGTAAGAGACTCGGGTGAAGCAGGCGGCGAAGCTGGCGGGCGAACCGGTGAGCTTTTGCGGGTTGGAGGAGGTTCCGGGACCCGCTGAGCACGGCGCTTTTTACGGCGCGGCACCGCAGCGGGCGGAGGTGCAGACTCGGCGAAAGATACCAGGTGAGTCCTCAGAGTCACCATGGGCATCAGCTCGCAGTGAGGGCAGCCACCATCAGCGAGCGCGAGAGCTGCATGATCCTCACCCAGGCAGGAAACGCAGATGACATGGCGGTCCCCGTCGCTGAGTGGGGCTCGACACGAGCCACAGAAGGTACGAGACATCTTAAAAAAGACGCTCGGCTCTTTTAGGCAGAGAGTGTGAGTCACAGCGGCGAACACACACTAGCAGAGAAAAAGGATATAGACGCCGGATAGCGTAGCAGGAACGGCGACTGAAGGCGGTGAGTTGTCGGCCAGCGGCTTCAGATGCAAAGGCTCGTCCCGCAGAAGGCTTTCTCAGACGGCGCGGCTTCTTCCTCTCGGGATCCAGCGATGCGTGAGCTTCGATGAAGAGATGAAAAACCAGATTCTCCAGCCTGTCGAGCTATATTTATAGGCCCAAGCCACGCCCGTTTCGGCGGGACGTGACGTAGTGGGCACGAAGCGCCCTCATTGGATTTGACGTCACGAGGGGCTGTATCATACAAATAAATAGTTTAAAAAAATCATACATTGTGATTTCTGGATTTTTTTTTTTCGATTATGTCTCTCACAGTGGACATGCACCTACGATGACAATTTCAGACCCCTCCATGATTTCTAAGTGGGAGAACTTGCAAAATAGCAGGGTGTTCAAATACTTATTTTCCTCACTGTATATACAGTATGCTCTGCCAAAGTATTTGTAGATATTTTGCTTGTGGGTCCAAAGTACTGTGTAATGTTTGGGCAGGAAGTGTGCAGCAGAGAGCAGAAGTACATAAAACCCCAGGTCTGTTGTAATTAATTCATCAGTAGGTTTACTTAAACTAAGACAGGAGATATCCAGGTGTTCCTAAAAGACTGTAACAGTAGGTGGCACAGTGTGTGTCCAGCATAATTAGCACACTACAAATACTCACATTGGTTTTCAGGGTGTGTGTGTGTGTGTGTGTGTGTGTGTGTGTGTGTGTGTGTGTGTGTGTGTGTGTGTGTGTGTGTGTGTGTGTGTGTGTGTGTGTGTGTGTGTGTGTGTGTGTGTTCCTAATGGTTTTAGAGAGGAAATCATTGTTTATCATGAGGGTTTCATTTTTGCTCTGCATCCTCTCGTATCAAATTCAATGAACAATCTAGAAATCCGCAGTTGATTCAACTCCCATTAGATTGTGATTAGAAATAATGGCAAGAGAGACACTGGCACAACTGATTGAATATTTGACTGCTGTGATACATTGTTGCACAGAATACACTGGACAGCAGATTAAAAAAAAGACAGGAAATGACACGTTCAAACAGCAGAGGAACAAAGTACTGCTAGACTTCAGATTTCAGCTTTTTCTATAAATAGGAAATGCTGCTTCCTGATTGGCTTAGTGTACGCATGTTCTTTTTACTGCACTCTAAGCAGCCATATTGTGGAAAACTAACTTTTCCTTGCTCTTATGAAAGGTAAATTCCTTCCTCCTTATGATAGCAAATCATAACTATATTTCCATAAAAAGTCTTAAAGGTACAAGATTGCAAACAGCAAGGGTAATTGATGCTGATTGGTAAATAGGTGTGTTTTATTTACAATAAAGCACGGCTATGATTGCTTCACCCAACAGATCTGTGTCACTGCGTGACACCCTTAGCAACCACCATTAGCAACATAAACAATCACTATAAAAATCTGTGAAATCTGTTCCATGTAATATGCAACAGTTTATTTTATAAATTATTTATTTATTTATTTAAGAAAGACCGACCTCTGCTGGCTTTTGAGGACACACGCTTCCCTCTCAAAGAATGTTTTCACATGTAGGTATGTATATGTGGAAGCAGCCCACAGTTTCCGAAGTGCAGAGGAAATAATTGTATTTTAAAGTTTTCTGTTTCAGGTAGAACTGTAGTCCGTTATATTGTGTTTATACTGGGCAACCTTTACTTCTTATGTTGCGCTGAACCGCAAACAGGTCTGGTTTCAAATAAAAGATGCAAAACTAACGTTTTCTCATGCAGAGAAATAAGCATATGTATGTGTTTGAGGAAATATCCTATATTGTGCAGATGAGAATCGTTTCTAGTCATCCATCAGATAAGGTATTACATCTAGGAACATTTTCTTGTCGTTTACTGTCACTGTCAGAGACAATTTTTTCTGGAAGGATGGAATTTAAAGATTTTTAATTTAAAAAAGTAACATTAATACATATATTTTCGTCTTTAACATTTGTAGGGATGCACGATATTGCATTTTGGCCGATATTCGATATGCCGATATTTTCAGACTAATTTTGTCCGATGCCGATACCGATGTATATACACATTTTCCCCCCTGATATATTTACACTTTAATTTTACTGAAGAGAAATCCAAGTCTCTCTCCTGTACTACCTTTACCGTATTACACTCATGTGTTGTAGATAGGGCAATAAACAAGACAAACAAAACAACATTTGATTCTATCAGAAATGTATACTTTTACAAATGTAGACAGACATTCACCTCTGAAAAATAGGTAAATTATTTCACTTGGAGAATAAATGATATGTCAGTGCCACATTTTATTTTTAAGTTCAGACTTCAAACTTCAGTCCTTAGGAGTAAAATAAATTAAAAAAAAAAATTCAAATAAAAAAATGTACATCTTCTCCTACTTGAACAGGTCTACCAAATGCTCCCCTGTTTTCGGTGCTGATGCAGTGGTGACCCGTTTCGCCTGCAAAGATGAAGTTGACGATGCTGACTCGCGATCTTCGCAGTAGTGAGAGAACGCGCCAGAGAGAAATGCACATTTCGGATTACATAGTTTTCTTTCGTTTTGAATTGTTCTGTTTAAAAATATGATTTCAAGCGTTCTGTAGATAATAGATATATTTCTCAGGTCTGTGAGGCAAGTAGGCTATGCTGAGTTTCGTTTCATTTATGAGACGAACTCCAGTTCAGTTCGCGCCTCCGTGTCGTGATATCTATTATCTGCTTTACTTATTATTTATTAAATCCAGGCAGTTGGTTGATGAAACATTGATTAAAATTAAGACACAATTAATACAAAACGAAATTCACTTAGAAAGGCTTTGTGCTTTCTGTTTGAGGTCTCTGTGAAAGTTTTAAAGCAGTCTCTTTTAGTGCCAATTTCAGAGCGCTCACGTCCGTAACCGAGAACTGTCACTGTTTTTCCTCATAAATGCGAGCACGAAAAATAAAATAAAATGAATATTTTATGCTCTGTGGAGAGCATAGTAGCTTGGAGAGCTTGCATTAGTAAGCTACAGGACATCGTCTTTCAAATCATGACCTGCACGAAAGAGAAAAAAAAATTACTGCGTCATTGTACCCAGCACTTCTGAAAATGCACTTGCGAATGCGTCTCTGTCCCCAGCACATTTCAACCCAAACTGACGCCCATGCTCGAAATGCCTCCACATGTTGGAAGTTTAAGTTGCTGGCGCTCATGCTACGTTCACGGTCGTCACGTGCACATAGGAAACACGCCACCCTATCGGCAAGGCTCATCGGCAGAAATATTATCATCGGCAGAAATATTAATATCTTCTGCCGATGATGGTCATTTAAAGCTTTTATCGGCCGATACCGATGTTGTGCCGATATCATCGTGCATCCCTAAACATTTGTATTGTGGTAACCATTTTATAAAAGCAATAAGGTACTCTAGGCATGCTGCACTGTGAATACAGTCACAGCTAAAGGGGCTGTGCTTCAACAGCAAACCTCGAGTATGTTATATTGCTTACTCAAAACACTCCACACACCAAGAACTGAGACGTTCCTACATCAAGATTATCATAAAGTGTGAGTGACAATATTTGTGGCAGTAGTACTCACTAGCAGCAATGCCTCCAGCTGGTTAATATAGATTTCTTCACTGGCCAAGAAACCAGACAGAACCAGTTTCTTCATTTCCAGACCTTTTTCCATGTCTCCCTGAAACAGAAACACATATAATACAGATGAATCAGGCGAATCTAAAAACATATAACACGCACTGGGGCTATCAAGCTTCAAAACTGATGCAAAATCATAATGGTCCAAATGACTTATGCTATTTTATTTATACCTGACATTCACTGCACTGCAGTGAAAACAGAAAGCTGCTTGGTATAAAAGTGATTTCTATGTGAGTGGTGCTTTATAAATTGCTACACTATTGACAATGGACCTGTTTTTGTAATGAAATTTTGCCATAATTTCACTAATGTAAGATTGTCAGTGAATAACTTAAATTGCAGCCTGTTATCATACAATGCATCTATATAGCTTTAGAAGATTGGTAAAATAGTGCGGAAATAATAAGAACATTTTGTCATTTTGGAACTTGGCAGCAACAAGTTTAGCCAGGATATTCTTCAAAAATGTACATTTTATGCACCACAGTAGAAAGAAAGTAATACAAGTGTGGAACAACATGAAGGTAAGAAAATGATGAGATAATATTCATTTTAGGATTACCTAATTCACTCTTGCACATTTTACGGCAGTTTCAAAATCAAGTGACCCTAATAAGTGTGTTCATTTGACTTCAAAACAGATAAATATTTTAGGTTGGTTCATGCACATATCACGGCAGTTCGAATCAAAAGAAATGTCCGTTAAGTGGAGCTAAAAGGTTAATGCTCTATTATGTTTGAAAATAACATACCACTCTACACTAAATGCAACCAACAGTGTTAAAGGAGAACTCCGGTCAATTTTAACATTGAGCTCATTGTTTTGTACATTTGGAGTGCTGTCAGTACAGAGAACAACGACAAAAATCGGTGTTGCCTACACCGTGTTATCCTCGTTTTAAAATTAGCACCCTGTTGACTTAAATGGGGCAAGTTTTAAACCTGCTTTTAGCCTCTTAACATCCTTGATGTGTCATTACAAGTGCACAGGTCATGTGAGTGATTCCTTCGGAGTGAACGCGGGTGAATCGGACTGCAGTAGATGTGAAAGAAATATATAAAAAATGACGTTTATTCAGCCAGCGCTCATACCTGTATTTACATCCTGTTTTCGGTCGAAGTCCACAGTAATCGATTGTCGAGTTCACGCGCATAGGTTTAGTACCTATGATCACGCGGGACTCTGAAGGATTCACTCACATGACCTGTGCACTTGTAATGACACATCAAGGATGTTAAGAGGCTAAAAGCAGGTTTAAAACTTGCCCCATTGAAGTCAACAGGGTGCAAATTTTAAAACGAGGATAACACGATGTAGGCAACACCGATTTTTGTCGTTGTTCTCTGTACTGACAGCACTCCAAATGTACAAAAAAATGAGCTCAATGTTAAAATTGACCGGAGTTCTCCTTTAAGAAAGAAAATGTGAGACAAAAACACATTTGCTGAAGCAACCAAGCCATTTAACCTTGTTTTTACAGTACATGACTTCAAGCTATTTTGGTGAACCATGTTACCCAGGACTTGAACCAAAGAGCTCTGCATCGCAAGCGCAATGCTGTACCAGGTGAGCTACCAAGCAAGTTTACTTACAGCGGAAAAGCAATAAAGATGGAGAAAGCTATGTGACGCAAATGTCAAAATGTATTAGTTTGCAAATCATATATTATGTAATAGTAATAATAATAATAATAAAAAATAAGTTTTGGGAGTTCATTTTTAGTCCATCTCTGCAAAATGGACTTCATGGTAGGAGATGGACTAAAAATAAACTCCCAAAACTTATTAAAACGTATTCTGGAAGATGAATTCTTCAAATAGTGGTAGAAGAGGATGTGGTGCTGGTCCTTCAAGAGTCACTCTCAATCTGTCTGTCTACAAAGCCTATAAAAAAAACAGTCTTCATGTATTTTACTATACTTCAGCTTGTGATTCTTATTAAGAGGGGGTTCATTTTAGGATTCTTTACCTAACCCAAGTCTCTGAGATCCTGACACCTTGCACTTCCGGAGACTCCAGGTTGGTTGCAGTTCTGGAAAATGGTGGCGCTGGAGACAAAGGGTTCCTGATGGTTTCACACTTAATTCTTCACCTTAATTCTTCATTCTTTTGCAGTTAACATGTGTCTTTTCTTCTCCACCTGTTTTTGTCTGACCCTGCTGACCTAATGAGTATTTCACTGTCCAATGGTCATGCCTTAACTGCAATTTCTAGTATTGCATTAGTATTGCATTCTTCTCATGGGCATTTAATAATTTTTGACTTTTCAGTCTGAGTTAAATATCTTTTTTTGGCTTATTTTATCTGTAAAAGAAAACGTGCCTAATAATTCTGCACACCTGAAAATAAGGCGTTTTTCATTTCCAGCCTTCATGAACAATTATATATCACTTATAAATGATTAAATACAAAATGAATTGTAGTTATTATGATTAATGTGGTTTGGAATTGGTAAAATATGCCTGGAAAAAAATATGATCAGAAAATCAACCTGCCTAATAATTCTGCATGCACTGTAATACTAATAATAATTTAATACATAAATTGGAAATGCTAAATCATCTTGATATTGATAGCTGATGCTTGTTTTGAAAATATCTCTGGATACATGATATTGTCTATAGGCGCAACCCGGCACGAGGGTTTATCGCGCTGATTCGCGCATATTTCACACGTATAGTGTGAGCAGTGAAGTCACAGCTCGACATTCGGACAGCATAGTGTGAGCACATAAATCCTGAGCTTTGGCTTTACATCGCATGCGATCTACTCATTCAGTGTGAGTAGGTACCTTGCTGAAATCGCACAGACATCACACAATGTATGCCCATCTTTACTCGTTAACTTGGAGAGCATTTGGATGGAAAAACTTAATGAGATTTTTTATTACCCCTGTTCAGAAAGCATACCAAAACATAGGAACAGGGTGCTGGAGACTGTGTGGCGACAGCGACGCTAATCATTATCACTTATTCTGGGCCTACCGAAAGGCTGTACCCTTTTGGCAAGAGGTACACAGATTCTTAGAGAGTATTTTTCAAACTAATATCCCTTTTGATTTCTTATACATGTACCTAGGTCTGGAAACCCCAAATCTGACTGGGGTCCTTCGGTCAAAAATGACCGGAAGCTTTTAAATATATATATTTTTTAAATCGTAGCTTCATCGGAATGGTCCGAAACCTGGTGACTTTATTGGTACTTGGTATATGAACACCCAAAAAAATTGGGGACAGGATTTGAAAACTCTAAGTGGTTGTAAAAAAAATAGTCACACTCAGGACCTTCGGGTCAAAAATGACCGCCATAGGAAATTAATGGGAAATTGGCAAAAATATGAAAATACTGATTTTTTTTTGTGCGTACAATCTACAAATCAGCCACGATAACACAAAATTAGGTATATTTTTAAAGGTTAGAATCTCAGCTATTTAATGCATCTAATCACTTTGATCAACTCCTAAAGAGTGCTGAGTAATCCATCTAAAACGGAGTGTACCGTTTCAGTGGTTGATGTGACGTTTCAGCTCATAACTCAATGAAACATGCATCGATTGTGAAAAATCTAACATCTTGATTGACAGCAGATTCTCACGATTACAAAGGGCCCAAACACAACATAATCCATTGCTTTGATCACGAGATATTCCTCACGAAGTTATGCATACTTGGCTAAAAAACAAGTCTCTCATCTTTCCGGGGTGCAAAGTGTTTTCCAATTTTCCCGGAACCGTCCGTGCTCGTTTTCAAACGTGGAATAACACAAAATATATATCATCTTAAAGCTTAGAATCTCAGTTTTTTAAAGCATCTAACCACTTCGATCAACTCTGAAAGACAGCTGACTAGTCGCTCTAAACCGGAGTGTACCGCCCGCGGGCGCCACCTAGCTGCAAAAATATTCATTATCATGTTTTTCAAAAATATTGCCTTGATTAAAACAAAATTGATGTCATTTGAAAGCTTAGAGTCTGATCTTTACAGTGAATGTAGCCAATTTGAAAAACTCCTAAGTATTGCTGAGTTATTTGCTGATAAATAGAATATTTCTTTCATAATCTATAAAATACTTTTTTGTACTATGTACTGCAATGTGTCAAAAACATCATACATCTCATGAAACATTCAAAAATCTTTGAAAATGGCACTTCATTTTTTACAGCATATTATTACAATTAAAATGAGCCCAAAATGAACTTAATCTATTGCTTTTATGACAAGATATTCTTCATGGTGAAACAATATAAAAAATGCCCATGTCAAGCACTCAACAAAAATGCTATCTTGGTTCCAAATGCTGTAACTTTTGATTCCTTTATCCAATCATCACACAATTTTATCCAGATGCAGCGCATATGTAGAGTGACTTCCCCAAAAAAGAAATTTCCTCCTACCTTATTTCCTTCCTGAGTTATTCCATGTAAAATAAGAAAGATATGCATTATCATAATAAAAATTATATACATTTTTTGTATTTTATCAGCAGTTTCTCGGCAGGAGAATGTCCAAATGTAATGTAATTTATATTTGCAAAAAAATTTGAAAAGTGTTCTTTCAACCGATACCTACCTTTTGACTCTCCTTGCTACAATTTTGAAGTTATGAGTCTTTAGTTTTGTGTGTGTCACTCAGACAAAACAACTCTAAAAATGCCTTAGTTTTTTGTTCATAATTGCTGTTGCCAATTTTGAATAAGAGTTACTGTTCATTGAATTGTACAAAAAATAATTTTAATGAAAATGTTTATTATAAAAGGTTAATAAAAAAAAATTATGACTGAAAGAATTGCATTTTTATTAAGTTAGAATTAAAACAATGGGTAACAAAATGCTTTCCATTTGTTCTCTTTCTAATGCAATGTTCAGGTTTGACTGTATTATAAAGTAAAACTGACACTTCGAATTACCATTTAAACCAACTAAACAAACAAAAGACTTGACAAAAATAGTCTCTGAGAATCTCTTATTATATATTTAAATCCACAACCTGAAAAAAAATAGGCAAATATGTGCAAAAACAACTAGAATTCACAAGCCTTTCTACAGAGAGCTGTAAATCCATCTAGTGGTTACAATATGATATTGCATGATACTTATGCTCACTACTTCCACCAGATGGCACCAATCTGACTTCAAGTTTTTTTTCTATAGGCCTAGTCTCTACTTTAACCTGAAATAGTAATTAATTAATAAAAAAAAATATATATACAAATGTTCTATTATATTCAATGGGAAAAAAATTGATTATAATTATTGTATAGATTATTCATTATTATCATAAAATTCTCTCAAAACACCAAAAAAAAAAAAAAAAAAATATTATTGAAAAAATATATATATATATTTTGATTTTAGTCAAAAAAATTTTTATCTTAATCACACCCTCCCGGCCATTTTTGACCCGAAGGTCCTGAGTGTGAGTCAAAAATGAGGAACCCCAGAGGGTTAACAGAATCCTAAACACGTACTTATCTGCAGTTGTTGTCAGCCAGAAAAGCCCTGACAAGAAAATGGCTTCAACCAAATTATGAATCTGTAATCATAATTTGTGTGAAAAGGAATAAAAGTTATTTGTGTTTTACTGCCTTTAGTGTTCATTTCAGCTGGGAACTGTAGTGAATCATATGCATAGGTACATTTTTGTTGTGATATTCAAGAAATTTGCACCACCTGTAGTTAATCAAGCCATGTGTTCAGCTTTTCCTACTACTAGTCTGTTCTGATTTTATTTCTCTCTCTGGCGTGAAATTTCTCAGGCAGAGACACACCCTGAGAATTCACCCATCCAGGTACAAAGTTCAAACTGTTTCTGTGTTTGTGTGTTCAAACAAAGACACAGACATGCTATCTAAACCCAGCCATTTGAACAAACACCTGTGAATATGAGTGAAAGAGGAAAACTTAAGGAGCCTTCAAGTGTAATCCAACTTTCCAATGTCTGCTTCCATGTTTTTGCTCCAAATAAGCCTTTAAACCAAATCCCCCTTTGAACTTTCCATTTACAACAGCTCTTGCTTATGAGTTCATAAAAAATATTTTGCAACAATTACTGTATGTGTAAATTCTCCCACCATGTCTGTCCACCAAAACCACCACAAATATATGAGGATAAATCAAAACATGACTGGGTCTGCTTGAAACCCATGAAATTTGATTACATAAAGGAATAAACAGCAGTTCTATCTGAAAAGACAGGAAGTACCACCCTTATGACTAACTGCATAAAGAAAGCGGCCAAATATCCCCACCATTGCCCTTATAATTCACTCACAAACCCTCCTTTGTCCAGAGCACTATTTATTCTGTGACTCTCTTGAAGGGGAAAAATGAACACGTTTCAGACTAAAGTTAGGCCAGGACTCGTTATGACAGTTATGAATATCCTGTGTGAAGATGATAATACTGGACGTGTAAAGAATAAAAAAGGATTACAGATTGTGAAAACCCTGAAGAACCCTTTAAAGACCATCAAAGGAATAGTTCACCCAAAAATGTATGTTCTGTTATCATTTATTCACTCACGTTGTTCCAAAACTTTCTTTCTTCTGTGGAACATGACAGATATTTTTAAAATAATGTTGGGTTACACTTTATTTTAAGGTGTCATTGTTACAGTGTAATTATATATTTAAGTACTGAGTAATATTAAGCAACTACATATACTTACTATAGGGTTAGGGTAGGATTAGGATTTGGTTGAGGGTTTAGTTGCATGTAATTATGCATCATTTACTGTTATTACTATGGTAAATACATGTAACATATATAACAAGGACACTGTAAAATAAAGTGTTACTGAATGTTGTTACCAAATTTTGGTGACCATTAAATTTCATTTGATGGAGACCAAAAAACAAAAACAAAATTTTTAAAATGAGAGCGATTTGAATTCATGTGTGTTGAGGTTCAGAATTTAAGTGTTGCACAGCAGCTTTTACTTAATGAATAGCAGTGACTACGGTGCCCAGTGCTGATAGCGATAAGATATTGATAAGGAATGACGACACAGGAAGAAAATTATTTATAAACAAAGTTAGTGTCATTAGTGAAAGACAAAGAATGGGCAAACATGACAGAAGAGGAAGTTACAGAGACTGAGAAGTTCCTAGAGTGTCTAAACAGACAATGTACAGCCAGACCAAGAAATGCATTCGTCTACCAGAATATATTGTCAATATTAATGAATGTCCATGTTAGACTGAAGTGAGTCTGGGAAAGTTCTTCTAAGTGTCACTTATTTTCCTATTTGAAATGGAAAATTGTTGTGAAAAAGTATTTGCAAGCCTTAATTTCATCTGTGAGAAAATCATCTGATTTTGACTGAACACTTCAAAATATCTGTAACTGGTGAGAGCTGTGACACAATGGATATTGCACATGCTCTTCACACGTTGAGCTTTGGTGCTCACATATGATGCAGGTTTGAGTCTGCAAGATATCCTGAAACTAGAAACAAACAAGCTAAAGTCAGCCTTTGAATTTAGGGATTTTATTAGTAATGATCCACTGACATTTTGGCCCACCATTTATTACACTAATAGAATGCTAATAGAAGGTTAATTTAAAATTAGCAGTTGTGATTAGTTTTCATTAAGGTGAAACACTATTTATTAGTGGTGCTTGCTTTTTCAACAAAAAAAAACAACAACAAAAAACTTGCTTTCTAAAGACAAGTGTTACATTTCAGCAAACTTCCTACATATTTTGTGCTATGGACATGAACAATACCTCAAATTTTGGTGGAGGAAAGGTGTGCCATTATTTGGTGGATGATACGATTGATAAGATGGGGGAAAATAAAATATTGACTTCCACTGAAAGGGAAGCACTACCGTTCAAAAGTTTGGGTCCAGTAAGATTTCTCAAAGCAATGAATACTTTTATTCAGCAAGGATGCATTAAATTGACCAAAAGTTACAGTAAAGACACTGTTACAAAATTTATATTTTAAATAAATTATGTTCTTTTGAACTTTACATTAATCAAAGAATCGAATATATATATATTAAGCAGAACAACTGTTTTCAACATTGATTATAATTAAAAAAAAATCTTGAGCACCAAATCAGCATATTGGAATGATTTCTGAAGGATCATGTGACACTGAAGACTGGAATAATGGCTGCTGAAAATTCAGCTTTATCATCAAAGGAATAAATTATATTCACTGTAATTTACAGAAAAACATATATTTTAAACTGTAGTTTACTGTATTACTGTTTTACTGTATTTCTGATCAAATAAATGCAGCCTTGGTGAGTATAAAAAAAAAAAATCGGTAACAATTTATTTTAAGGGATATAGTTACACATTACTACATGTACTTGCTATAGTAATAACAATAAATTATGCATAATTACAAGTAACTAATTATGTTATTATGCCCTAAATCAAACCCTAACCGTAACCATAAATCTATAGTAAGTACATGAATTTAATTAATATTACTCAGTACTTACTTGAGTACAATGTAACTATGTCACCTTAAAATAAAGTGTAACCAAAACATTCTTACTGACCCCAAACTTTTAAACGTTCATGTAAGAGAGACAAAGAGAGAGAGAGAGAGGCAGAGATCTATGGATATACCAAAATATCAGAGAGATTGAGTTGTGGGCTTTTTGGGGGGGATATTCTGACCACTTAACATTTTATGTCAAAATATAAAATATAAACAATGTAGTAAACTAAGAACTGCTCCTCTTTATCCTGGTCCTCATTCAAAACATGTGCTGCTTAACAGCTAAAATGTATTTTTCTTTTTCAGCTCATTATACTGTCCATCTTCTGTGTACATGGACAACAGTAACTCAAACTCACATGATTCAGGTCAGTCTAAAACTAAACCCGTTTAGAAGCACAGACTTACACAATTTTTTTGACCGTGCACCAAATGTATTGTGAGAGAAATGTTATAAAGGGATAGTTCACCCAAACTAATGAATGTTTGGAATGACATGATGGTAAAAAAATATTAACAGAATTTTTATTTTAGGGTAACTGTGCCTTTACGAGAATGGTGTGTTTATGGCCTGTGTGCTCTGAATGTGAGTGTCCAACTAAGAGAATATGAGATTGTGCTAATGATAGCCACAAAGTGAAGTAACTGCTGGTGGAGTCTGAGGAAGCATGGGTGCTCTTATAGAAACACTAAACATCCCAAATCAAACAAACTATAGCAAATTAAATGCCAAAGAGTCAAAATCACAGCAACAGTTGGTGTATAAACATCTGTATTTGTGCAAAAACTGGCCCAGTTTCTGCCTTTATATGAGTGATTTGTCTCGACAATTGTGTTAGAACAGGATAAAGATCATTAAGACCATACAGACTCACCGTTGCTACATATGACTGGTACAAACTAAGCAAAAGGGAACTGAACAAACACTAAAGCCATGTCGTGAAATGTTTTAATACTTTTCCACCTTACTATTTTTAGCCATTGAGACAGAGCAAAAGCCAGCAGAGGAAGAGAAAAGTGCTGTCTTGTCTCTTCACCTCTCAGCCTGTCTCTCTCTCACCTTAAACGCCTGGAGTTCCATTGGGGTAAATGGACAGTCCAAGTCCATCTCATTGTCAAACAAATCTTCATCCTCCAGAACTTTGTCCAAAAGACCAAGCACCTCATCCTCATCCTCCTCCATGCTGGCGGCTGATCCCTCTCTCTCCTCTCCCTGCGTTTCACTCACTGCTTTCCTTCCTTTCAAGTTTTGACAAGCCGCCTATGACAGATCAATGCCTCCACTGGAATTCTACCTCTTCTGCCCACTGAGGTTTTTTTTCTCTCTCAACACCGAAACAGTAACATGTCCTCCCTCTCACACAAACACAGAAAGAGCTACTTGCTTCCTCTCTCTCGTATACACACACACATCGAATGGCCCGCCTCTGCACTCTCACACACACAGGCTTGAGCTGATCACGTCCCTCCCCCTGACCGCAGTTCTGTCTTCCTGGTGTGTGTCAATTCCGGGTGCCCTGGGTTAAGAGACTGTCCACCATTTTCCTTTCTGGCCTTAACAGGTCTCTTTCTTATTTTCTAACTCTCTTTATTATTCCCACTTTCTTTTATGTGTCTTTAACTACTATGTACAAACATTTAAATAAATAATTTGATACAACGCATTTATTGCGTACAGGCATGTATTTAAAAAATAGCTGCATGTGATTACAGATGTAATTCATTTATCTCATGTATCTATAATTACACTGTTAACCAGGGCTGTGCGAAGACAGGTCGCTTGTGGCACCTTTAAACCTAACCATACCACCAAACCTGTCCCTAACCTTACCCGTATCCCACCACAATAGCAACAAAACTGTTTTGCAATACAAATACTTAAGTACATTGTACCTAACAATAACATTTATCTTTTTTTTTTATGTAAGTACATAGTAGTTAAGACACCTTTTATAAAGTATGAACTTCTTGGGTTACACTTTATTTTATGGTATCCGTGTTACAGTGTAATTATGCATTTAAGTACTGTGTAATAATAATGAACAACATGCATATGCTATAGGGTTAGGGTTAGGGCTAGGATTGCGGTTTGGTTTAGGGTTAGTTGCATGTAATTATGCATAATTTATTGTTATTACTACAGTAACTACACACAGTTTTATACACTGTAAAAAAAGTGTTACCACTTTTTGTGTGGTTGTTCCTGTTGAATTCAAGTATTATACAATGACTTAAACCTGAATGAGTTTAATAGCAGGTTTAATCACTGATTAATCTCAAGACTGTAGGGCCAACCTACACTCTTAAAAATAAAGGTTCCAAAACTGGGTTTTCACAGTGATGCCAAAGAACCATTTTGGGTTCCCCAAACAGGGCTCCAGACTGCGACCTAATGGTGCATGGTTCCCGATGCGTCTAAATTTTGTAGAGGTCGCACTGGTGACACCACCACGTTGCCCAACTGATAAGAACCGCTATTTCTGTTGCATATGAGAAACATAAAATGGCAAATGAAAAGAAAGTGAAACAAAACTGCACTTTTCGTTTAAGCTGTACTGCACGGACCATTTATAAGCTCAGACCAATATTAGACAGCACAGCGCGGGCTCAGAACAGGTACTCTTGGGCCGATCTTGAGTATGCGACACCATTACTACATAGCACTGGGAAAATAATGAATATTAGAATAAACTATAGAATAATGTATATTATTCACATGTATTTATTCACATTATTATTCATACAACCTTTTGAAATTCAAGGCTTTAAAGTGCTTCACACTTTTTCCAGCACTTCAAAGGTCTAAATATTATCCAATTTTAATGTTATTTTAATGATGATTTGTAAAACTAAAAGTTTATGTAGGAAAACTAACACTTATTTAAAAAGCCATGAAATTACAACTATAACCAGTAGATGGCGGCAGAGGAGCACTTATTGACTTATTAGCCATCTCAACCAGTGGTTGAACGACTTCACATAAATGTAGACTTAAAAAAAAACTGAAGCCGAGTCGACGTCTACTAGTCGCTGATTACATCATTAATGAACAAATAAGCCTGAACCTTGAGCTGGGAGTCGAACCCAGGTTGCCTTGTGCGCAGTTATGGCATTTGACACAATGCTGCCCACAATTGCTCCTATATAACAGCTTATTTTTGTCAGTTCCTTTGTCTTTGAGTCGTTATATTTCTCACAGATTTCTGCTAGTTCTAAATCAGATACAGACACGGTAGCACAGTGAAGATTACATCTATATGAATGCATTAGTGACTGTGTGTGAATTAATTCTACCTGACAGCGTCTCTCTACCAAGTAAAGCTGTGGGTTTTAGTTACTAAGAAATATATGCTAGAACTTTTCAGTTTCTAAGCTATTTTATTGATAAATCACAGAACAGTGTTGACAATACATTTCTTCGCTTCCGAATGTTTGTGTGTGCGTGCGATCTGCAGATGATGTGCAAGCTTCTGTATGTGTGTGTGTTACAACGCAGCAGTGCTTTAGTTTAGAATGGCAATTAACTTATGTGTACAATAAGCTGTTTAAAACGCGCATTCATACCATCTGACCATCCAGTAGGTATGATCAAACATATCTTGTGAAGCGCTCTAGGAGTATGCATTTGTTTGTCATTTTAACTGTTGGAAGCAGAGCGCAAAAGTGGACTTCAAAGATTTCATATCTTTTTGCGCCCTCAATAGGCCATGATCAGCGAATAGTCGACGTCAAGCCTTAAGTGTCATGGCAGAGAATCAAAGTCGACTAGTCTGTGCCAACCCTAATTTCAACTCCCTAATTTACGGAGAAAGTAGGAAATCACAAAGTCATGAAAAACAAAAACTTTACACAGAAAACAAGTAAAGAGTGCTCATTTTATAATCACTGAAGATGTCGGTCAGATCAGTATGATACTAGAACAACAATGGTACATTTAATAAGAGTAGAATACTTAACATAATATTTCAAATGAGGTTTTTGCACATTACTGTTGTTAATAAAAGTACATTTTATCTGCATATCAATTCAAGCTCAGTGCTTTACTGATATTTTTCCAATAAACAAACATGAACTATTATTAGTAACTGCACTTATTAATGCAAATTGTATGCAATGAAGTAAAAAAGCGATTATGTAAAAAAGTAATTTTATGATTAAATTACCTTTATGATAAATTTTCCCCCAGCGATACCAGATCAGGTTCTGGCACCACCATCTGTAGCACTTAGTAGCACCAGTGCAACTGCTCTCAAGTGTTAGTCTACAGCCCTGATGAAGAATCTTTCAGTGAACATTTTTTAAAAAGAAACATATTTATACTGTGAAGAAAATTTTAATAATCTAAAGATTTTCCACTTTAAAGAACATTCTGTGCAATGGTAAGTTTACATGAATGCTAAAGATTCTTCATGGAACCATAAGCCGCTTTTCTACAGTCGGGCTGAACGGTTCTAATAATGGTAAGGAGAGGTTCCAGTTATATTTCCACTTGAGTCTGGTATGGCACGGCATGATTACAAATCATTGTCCGTCCGAAATTCTCTACCGTTCTGGTAGAATCTGTGTAGTGACATCACCACTCAGAATTGGTCAAGATTGTCTGTTTCCTGTTTTTACATTCTAAAAATCTCTGTTATTAGCCCCACAATGGAAAATGAAACCATACCCGTACTGGCGGAGCCGGATTGGTGAAAAAAGCAGCTATAGAGGCCAATAAAGAACTTTCTAATTTTAACCAGCTAATTTTAGCTAATAAGTGTGTTCCACTTTGCATGCTTGTGAACTATTCTATTCCGTTTTGTAGAATAAAGACTGAAAATTCCAATAAGAAGTGCACTTTAAATACACGGATGATGCACATATTTAACTGCAAAAAACTAATTGTGGAATGTTGGATATTTCATGCACTCAACAGTTACAGGTTTAACATCTGACTCCGATGCTGGATGACAAATCACCCATCTAAAATTCATACACTAGACGGTAGAGTACATAGTGTATAGTTTAAGTGCATATGCAGGGCCTAAAATTACCAAGCACCAAATGCGAGTAAAAATCGGCGATGGCGAGTGTTTGAAACGGTATCACTCACCAGTTGGCCAGTAACATTAATGAATTCTAACAATGCATGAACGTGAACAAACGTGAACAATGCTCGGGACAGATGATGGGTCAGCGCTGCATCAAGTTTAAAGGTTGTATCAGCGATTTCAGGCCCAAAAAGGCCCAAACATAAATTATCACATTCATCTAAACCGACAGGGGGTGGGTGTTGTGAGGTTTTGCGCTCACGCACGGCTGCACGCGAAGTCGGAGAACACGAGCGCAAAACCTCACAACACCCACCTCCTGTCGGTGATTGGTTGGAACACTATTTATTTTGGTTTTGAGAGGTTGGTGAAGCCAACTGTTTTTGTGTGCAGATCTCAGAGCCTAGGCTGCCTACAGAGACGCGTTTTTTTGACTGCCTGCTTATGGGGCGGGAAGCTAGCAGATCGTTAGGAAAGATTAGATGAATGTGATCATTTGTGGTTGGGCCTTTTTTGGGCCTGAAATCGCTGATACAACCTTTAAGCCTTGACAATTTAAATATTCAAGCAAAGAAGATGCAAAAGGGAGCTCATTTCATTACTCACGAGCTGTGTGGAAAGTTCTGTTTGCAAACACATCCGCACACGCAGAAAACCACGTCTCAGACAGTAAACATAGTCTTTTATGTCTTAAGTGAATGTAAACAGTTGAGAAAGTAAACACATGTGTACTAGTGTTGTCAAAGACCCGGTACTTCGGTACCAAGTCGGTACTCATTTTTTTTTAAACGTCACGGTACCAGGTTTTCTCAAACCCGGTACTTGATGCGCGTGCATGCTCGAAGCGCGTGCAGTTGCGTCCTCTTCATAAAAGCGCTGAGACATGCTGCTGAAATGGTGGTGGCTGTAAATCCACTTGTTGATAAAGGAGGAAAGAGCCACATATGGAAATATTTTGGATATTAGCTCATAATAGAAGTGACGCGGCGCACTCGTTTTTCCAGGCACGCCTATGTTCATGGTTTAAGTGCATTTAAGTCATTTTCTGAACATCCGGCACTTTGCAACAACAGAACCTTATTTCTACAGTGACTTTCAGCATGTTTCCTATAACAATGTCTGACATTTACATTTTACGTGGCGTGAGAAAGTCACATAAACCACACGAAATCGGATCAGTGCAGTCAGACGGAAACGGATTCTAGAAATGCGATTTGAATAGGATTTCAAACCACATATGTATGTAGCTTGAAACAGATTTGTAAAAATCACATTTCATGTGAATTTTTTTTTGCCATTCACACTTGCTAAATCTGATTGAATTTCGATCGGATATGCACGAAAATCGGATTTGAACTGACTGAACGTAGCCTAATTGAGCAGACTGTTTACTATCTAAACACTTGAGTATACTGATGTATAATAGTCAGTTACATTGTTAAAGAAAACACAAAAAAACGTATTTAACTAAATGAGTTAATTAGCTGATTCATATCATTCTTTTATCAACTATAATTATGTATTTAGGTCTATTTATTATAGAAGTCTATTAACTAACAAATCACTCTGAATCCTCTGAATGCACCACCAGTATTGAGAATGTCATCTTTTGAACATTATACGTTGTGTGTTATTATTTTGTCATTTGGAATATACACTTCTGTTCAAAAGTTTGGGGTCATTAAGATTTTTTTAATGTTTTTGAAAGAATTCTGTTATGTTCATCCAGGCTGTATTTATTTGATCAAAAATACAGTAAAACTTGTAATATTGTGAAACATAACATTTAAAATAACAATTTTCTATTTTAATATATTTAAAAATATAATTTATTCCTGTGATGGCAAAGCTGAATTTCAAGCAGCCATTACTCACATGATCCTTTAGAAATCATGTTAATATGCTGGTTTGGTGTTCAAGAAACATCTGTTATTATCATCAATGTTAAAAGTAGGTGAGCTGCTTATAATATTTTTGTGAAAACCATGATGCTTTTTTTCCAGGATTCTTTGATGAATAGAAACTTCAAAGACACAGCATTTATTTGAAACAGAAATCCTTTGTAACAAATGGTACTCTGTGTAAATATCTTATCTTGATCAGGGCAGTACTAAACAATTTTTTTCTTTCAGATTCGGCAAGGGGTATGTAAACTTATGAACAGAACCATATTTTTTAAAGAATATAATTTTTTGTTAATGTTTTTGCTATAGAGACTCTATCTATCTATCTCTCTATTTATCTATCTATCTCTCTATGTAGTGTCTCTCTATCGAACAATACAGCGGCACGATGAATCTAGGATATGGCCAAAGGTAGTTAATAATGGTTGTTAAAGTTATTAATAAAAGTTATTAAAGTAAGGTACCAAGACAATTTTGCCATTTTTATTTTAGGGTGTTTCCTGGATCAGAAAAGGTCCACAACTCCTCCTTTAATGGATATAAAGCTCTCCTGTACTCCCAGCAATAAAACTCAATGCATCAATGAAATACACTCAATTCACGTTTCCATCACCAACACGTCCACATGTGATATTTAAGGGGAGATGGAATTATAGATGTGTTCATTTAATCAAGTTAAAACTTTTATTTTGTATCATCCTTCCTGTATCTGAACAACCAGCTAGATGTCAACTAGGGCTGAAGGATATTCTGTTTTAGCATCGACATCGCGATGTGCGAATGAGCGATAGTCACATCGCCGGAACATGCGATGTGAAGGGTAGTAGCACCCATAATGTATTAAGAGAACGGTAGCACCAGGGTAGCACACAGTAAACACGAGTTTGTTGTATGGCTTTTTGCTGTGGTGACTTACTTTCCGCGTGCCTGCACAGTGATTGGTTCGCTGTGCCGCAGCTCACTGCGCTCACCGCTCACAGCCAACATTAAAAATGGGCAACGAAGAGAAATCGCCGGAAAAAAAAAAGAAAAAAAAAAAGAGCTATTTGGGACTATTTCGTCTACAAAAAGGAGGATGTTGACCAAAAAGAGGTAGCCTACTTTGCTGGAGTGTTATATAAAGTTGTGGATGGTTGTCTTTTTAAAAAAGTCTTTTATTTTTCGTGTTCGCAATTTATGAGGAAAAAACAATGTTACGTGACAGTTCTCAATTACGGACGCGACCGGTATGAAAGCGGCACTAAAAGACTGCTTTAAAACTTTCACAGAGACCTCAAACTGAAAGCACAAAGCCTTTCTTTAAAGCGAATTTCATTTTGTATTAATTGTATCTTAATTTTAATCAGTGTTTCATTATCCAATTTCCTGGATTTAATAAATAAAAAGTAAATATAGCAGACATAATCACGACATGGAGGCGTCACCGCCTGAACTGGAGCTTAAGCTATCATCCATGAACCGAAACTCAGCGTATAAGGTAGCCTACTCGCCTCACACAGCAAAAAAAAAAAAAAAAAAATAGAAATATATCTATTATCTACAGAAATCTCTACTTTTAAACAGAACCATTCAAAACAAAATAAAACTATGTAATCCTTATGAAAAGTGCATTTCTCTCCTGCGCGATCACTACTGCGAAGATCGCGAGTCAGTATTGTCAACTTCATCTTTACAGAAAACACTTATTTATTAATATATAATTAAAATGTCTCATTGTAATATTTTACATATTCATAATCATTACTTTTGCTGGTTCTTTGTGACAGCTTTTAGGTGCCGTTTACATGAACGCGTCACTGCATCAGTACCGAAAACATGAGAGAGAGAGAGAGAGAGAGAGAGAGAGAGAGAGAGAGAGAGAGAGAGAGAGAGAGAGAGAGAGAGAGAGAGAGAGAGAGAGAGAGAGAGAATAATTTTTTTTTTTTTACTTATTTTGAGGAATTATAGCCTAATGAGCAACAAACATCTGTTAAGAGCGCCGCCACGTTGGATTGCGTAGAACGTTCACCGAATTCTGACAGAAATATGTTCTAATTTTGGAATAAAATATTAAGTGGCCTTTTTGTCACTTGTAATGAAGCTTGCTTATTAGTGAAATTATTAATATCATGGAATGGTAATTATTGACTTTAGCCTGGATTGATGGCTCGCAATATCGCAATATATATCGTTGGGAAAAAAAATAATCGCAATGTAATTTTTTTTCCAATATCGTGCAGCCCTAATGTCAACCAATCTGGCCTCAAGAAAGGGCATTCAACTGAGACTGCATTACTGTTGGTCACAGAGGCCCTACGAATCGCAAAAGCTGCTTCCAAATCATCAGTTCTTATTCTCCTGGATCTGTCTGCTGCCTTCGACACTGCGAATCATCAGATCATTCTGTCCACCCTCTCATCACTGAGCATCACAGGTATTCCACTCCACTGGTTTGAGTCGTATCTCACAGATAGGTCCATCAGGGTCACATGGAGAGGTGAGGTATCTAAAGCACATCAACTGACCCCAGGGGTTCCTCAGGGTTCAGTTCTTGGACCCCTCCTCTTCTCCATTAACACCACATCACTGGGACACATCATACAGGCACATGGTTTATCTTACCATTGATATGCTGATGACACACAGCTCTTCCTCTCATTTCAACCAGATGATCCCACAGTAGCTGCACGTATCACAAGCTGTCTGGCTGACATCTCGGCATGGATGAAGGAACATCACCTGCAGCTCAACCTGGAAAAGACTGAGCTTCTCTGCCTCTCTGCCAATCCATCTCTACAGCACGACTTCACTATCCAGCTAGATTCATCATCAATAACCCCATCAAGGTTAGTCAGAAATCTTGGAGTAATATTTGATGACCAGCTGACCTTCACAGACCAAATTACAAAGACAACTCAATCATGCAGGTTTGCACTGCACAACATCAGGAAGATCAGCCCTTTCCTAACTGAGCATGCAACACAACTTCTCGTCCAGGCCCTGGTCATTTCTAGGCTTGATTACTGCAATGCTCTTCTGGCTGGACTTCCATCATGTGCAACTAAACCTCTACAAATGATTCAGAATGCTGCAATTCGTCTTATCTTCAACGAGCCCAAAAGGGCCCACATCACTCCCCTGTTCATCTCTCTGCACTGGCTACCACTCGCTGCTCGCATCAAGTTCAAGGCATTGACGCTTGCTTACAGATCTACCACAGGCTCAGCTCCCTCCTACTTTCACTCGCTCCTACGAGTCTACATCCCTACCAGAAGCCTACGATCGGTCAACGAGCGACGGCTCGTGGTACCATCACAGAGAGCCACAAAATCACTCTCCAGAACATTCTCATTCACGCTTCCATGCTGGTGGAATGATCTCCCCCATCCTCATCCGGAATGCAGAATCGCTGACAACGTTCAAAAGACAACTGAAAACTCATCTCTTCCGTGAACACTTAACCTCATAAAAAAAAAAATAATAAAAAAATACAAAAAAATATTTCCTTTTCCTTTAATCCTCCCTTGTCTGGTTTATGCTACTCTGAGCAATGCCTGAACTTTGTATTTTGAGCACTACTTGAATTGTTTTTGCCTCTTCATGATGACTCGGTTAATTAAGTCCTCATTTGTAAGTCGCTTTGGACAAAGGCGTCTGCTAAATGACTAAATTTAAATGCAACTCTTATTGGGTGATACTCTATTAGGAGTGACTGCTTGCATTGCACACACACATTTTGCAGTGTGTGAGCAGAGTGAGGTCAAAGTGGTTGACTGAAATTTGACCACCCATATTTTTGACTGATCACACCCAAGCACACATCACACTCATCAACATGTCAAACTATTTATCAACCTTTCAGATAAACTCAGTTAACGTTGCATGAGCATTAGAATCATCATCATGGAATTACATTTGAAAAATTCATGGTAATCCTTGAACAAAAGTCAGTGGGGAATCCCTTATGATTTTTCTAGAGCTCAAAAGAGGAACTAGAACCAAGCAAGATGGCAAATGATGGCATAATACTTTGGCTTCTCTTTTTCTCACAGAACCTGTATACACTGGTTGACACAACATTACCATCAATGGGAACTGAGATAAATGAATGGTAAACTAGTTAATCTATCATTCATTTGATGTTGTGAGGCGAGTCTGTAGAAAAAGGCCTCTGATGATGTCTCTGTGCAGTGGTTATATAAGGCTCTCAGAGCTCCTCACAACACTGCCCACATGATCAGACCCTCTGAGAGGCTCTAATGAAAGCGAGGGAGGAGGCACAAAAAACACAGCATATTTCTAATAAGCCATTTGCCTATGTCCTTCTCCACGCTTGACTTCACTTGCAGTCAAGCTCACAGGTGCAGGTGACTACTTTGTTTTCTATATCATGTATCGATAGTTACTGAGGCATGCTAGAGTAAATTTAAGGCTATAGGGATGAGAGATTTTTATTTATTATTTTGCTTGTTTGCTGGATTTTTTTTTAAACTGTCAAACAGATAAAATAGTATGTTTATACTTTAATTTGATTAATATAAAAATAATTTAATTTATGTATTATTTATTATATATTTTATTTCATAATCTGGTTTTCATTATGCAATACATTTGTTTCATTGCAATGTAGAATAAACTTTCAAATATGTGATATTCCTATATCAGGTTTCACAGCCTATATTTGTTCAGAAATGGAGCAGAACTATAAAGGCAAAAACACTGTAAGCACTTAATCTGCTCTACCACTAGATGGAGATGCTGTTGTAAAAGTTTGAGCCTGGTCACACACACGTCACTATCAATTTCAACACTTTAACACTAATTATCTGTCACACAATGGTAATAGTCATGCATGCTCAAAATGGGCATAAATACGTGTGACAAACACATACACCTCAATGTCAAATTAATCTCTGAACTGCACATTATAAATGGCCAAACACATTCATCATTACAGAATGATTAATTTAGTCTATAGAAATAGCCACTCCATGTCCATCTGATTGGAATATATTTGAATATTTAACCCTTAGATTAGAAATAGTGTTTGTGCTATCATTGTGTAAAATAAATGACAGTTGATTTGGTATTTTTTATCTTTATTATCTAAACTTCTTTTTCCATCAGCCAAACACCTTTGATGTAAAATATTTACATGAAGTACCCCCTGAGATTTTAAATGAACATTTCAATGATTAAATAAAACATTCACATTTCCACGGTTCTCTTATGTTACACATGTAGGCAAATGAATAAAATATTTAAAATAGTATTTTTTATTTTTTTTAGCATTTTTTATTTGGAATTTTATAATTGAAAAATTAGCATTAGCATTAGCAGACTTCATAGTAATGATAATTCTGTATTCTTGTAGTTTCATTCAGTTTTTTTGTATGGATATGTTCCATTAACCATGGCTTCTTATTGTTTTAGGCATTAAGGCACTGCATTATAATCAGTATGCTATGCTGAGATACACCAGGTGAGAATGGATTCAACAAAGCATTTATTTCATTGCCTGAAGCTATGAAAGTGATTTGGCAAAACAACCATACCATTATTTGTCATGTCAATAAGCCAGCAATGAGTGAAAGCAATGAAGAGAGTGATGCTGGCTGATTGTGAGCTGACATTTACAACAAAGGCTGGTCAGTTTAAACACTGTTCTATATTAATGCACTGCTTTCATTGATCACTGTGAGCAAGTAATGTGTGTGTGCTTCAGACATTGCACTGCGATATTATTGCGATACAATATTATTTCCTATATTTTTGATCAAATAAGCACAGCCTTGGTAGCCATCGGAGTCTTCCATCAAAAAGATAAAAAAAAGGTATAGACCTCAAACTTTTGAAAGGTAGAGTACATTTTTGGATGACCTATCACTTAAGAGCATCAATGGAAACTACAGTCATTACAGCTGAACACAAACACATACAAAGCTCCATATTTCATAAGGATTTTGTACGAATTTCGTAAGAAAACTTACTTTTAGAAAAGGTAAGCATGAAGGTCCACACCTAAACAACCATTACTGGGGTGTAAGCAGATCATATGGAAATGTATGGATGAGATCGCACAATCAGCCAAAATATGAAAAAGTTCCGAATTGCCTTGAAAGTGTGTTGAACAGACAGATTTACACGACACCTAATGTCTTTAATCCAATATATGAATAGAAATAACATAGATTTCACTAATTGGCATTAAGTTTGTTTACAATAACACCAGTAAGCCGGTTATTACAAAAAATCTGCTTAAGAAGCTGAAGAGGTTTTTGGCAGCATGTTAGCGGCATCCTTTTAACCAACTGTTTAACGGCTGTTGCTTCTAATCCTAAACACAAACACACACACACACACACACTGTCAAACATACGGTCATACCCCAGGCAGTAGCCCTTCAGGTGGTGTGGGTGAGACGGCCTCTCCGTCCTGTCCCCGTGCACAGAGATGAGGGGACATGGTGGGAGACTCGTCTATAAAGGGCATGGTCTCTGAGCCATCCTGAGACTTCCTGTCCTCTGCAGTATCTCCCTCATAGCCATCAGTGTTGTAGTTGAAGTCTGTGGGGAAAAACAGAAGAGGTGTAAAGTAAAGAAACAAAAACAACTTAATATGGGTAAAGTCACGATGAAATGGAAGTAGCGACAGATCATTTCTTCCATATTGTGACGTAATTCCGAGTGAAACAGATTATTGAAAAAGAGAAAATGTAGGGTGGGGACTTGGTTCTATGCATCAGTTGTTGATTGGATTTTGACATGGAATTTGCACTCAAAAGTGAAGGCAAGATGAATGTGAGTTTGCAAGGGTTAAATGATTGGAGACATCCTCCATAAGTCACCAGAGAGAAGACTATCGTTTCATTAGAAGGTTAATTATGACATTTTTTATTAAACATTACAAGGGCAAAACATTATTATTATTTTTTTAATAAAAGCACGGATGAATTGTTTACAAAAAGATCTATAGCATGCATTTAGAAAATTCATTTCATGCCAACTTTAAAAGGTCAAACAAGATATCTGTTTCACTAGTGGCACCAATCAGAACTGCAAAAATAAAAATGATTGTTTGACAATAGGGTTTCCATCGTCGGAAAACAGGTAGTCCCACCTTAAACTCACACCACTGGTTAATGTCGCCATGTTGGGCTGCTCAAACAAACATTACCGATGTTCAAAGTGCCACTGTTTACATTATTGGGAAAATCAATAAAATAAAAAAATGGGGCAATTAGTTGTGTGTGCCGAACATGAAGGGTGTTTTCTGAGTATAATTGACAGGCTCTGTAGGACAAGATGGAAAGGGATAGTGGGAAATGAGTGGGCATTTTTGAGATGCTGTAATGCACCATTACACAGGCTACTGTGGTGGGCGGGAAAGTGATTGATTAAAACTGCTAATATCAAAGAGCCAAAGCAGAAACAAACAGAGAAACTATTTGAATGGCTAACTAATGCACACCTTTTTTGATTACTTGGTTTACGCAATTAAATAATCGTTTAACAAAAATGTTACACAAAACAGAATTAACCGAACCAGGTTGATGTATTCCAAATTAAATGGGAAATGCATTTCAAAGACATTTAAAATATGCTATTATCACACTGTTTACAATAATGCATTTAAACCCTGCTAGCCTTCCATTGGTAAGGATATTTCAAACTAAAAGTGTTTTGAAGCAACAAAACAAAAAAAATAGAAATAATTTATTTGTATTGCAAGTTTGCAACATGGGGTGACATAAGTGATAGTGACAAATCATACCACATGCTAAAACATGCTAACAACACCTAGTAATACTGTATTACTGTATGTTAAAACTTGCTAACAATGTATTAAAATATGCTATAGCTTCATGCTTAAAATGAAGCATGTATTAAAATGAAGCATGTATTAAAAAAAAGCATGTTTTGTAACACCTAACAAAACACTAAAACATTCTAGGAACAAGTGTGTCTATCTATCTAGAATCTATCTAGTATCTATCTAGAATCTATTTATCTAGTATCTATCTAGAACCTATTTATCTAGTATCTATCTAGAATCTATTTATCTAGTATCTATCTAGAATCTATTTATCTATCTATCTATCTATCTATCTATCTATCTATCTGGTTGCAAAGCTTTTAAAACTACTTACAACTTTCTGACAGGTTATTTTAAGCTAACATTAAAGTTTGTCTTGAAAGTTTGTTTGTCTAGTTTTTGAATACACATGATAGTATTTCAAAGAAATTACATTGATATTAACCCAGAATATTCCCTCTTAAACTGACCTTAAAAAATACAAAGGGGCCTGTTAAAGTGTTTATGAGTTCAGTAGTATTCACAGGAGACTTGTCTTCATTAAAATGGAAAATGACACAAACTCCCACATGGCCAGACACTGGCACATAAACAAAAGACCTGCTTGACAACTCAACCCCGAGGGGCGGGGCCAGCCCGTCTGTCACCATGGCATTCCCTAAGGTTGTTTTTGTGATAACCTATCATAACCAAATGAGGAACAGACCAATTGTAACAACTCGGTCACAATGGCATGTTCCTTTCACTTGAAAACACACACATTGTGTGTCACATCAAAGTGATGTCTGTCTTTCAATAACTCGAAGTAACAAAGCAAATACCGTAAGGCACCGCGAAATTTGTGTTTGTTTTATTTATTTCACCTCATCTTTCATATTAACACTACAAAAACAAAGCTTTAGTTGGTTATACATTCTAATTCTTTTATGTCTATGTGTGTCAAGAATTTTTTAGGGGCTGGTCATAAGACAGCAGAGGAAATAACTGCTCGGTTTAACTGCTGAGCAGGAAATGGGTTGAACAGGCTCTCACATCCACTTTGCCTACAGCACATTCACACAGGGACAAAATGACCTGTGCTGCCCAGAGCCAATCACTCCACCATTCACTGCTGCTGCAGCAGGTCACAATCATCTTGTGTGAGGTGCATGCAAAGCCCCAATGTTACTGCCATCTTGCTTGCTTCAAATTTTATATAGCCTAGTTATGATTCATATTTAGGTACCCTAAAATATATTTCTATGACATTTCATTGAATTGAACCCATGACCATGAGACTTTACCAGTTACGCAACAGGAACATGTATGAAATGTAAAAATATGTCTCAGGAGTAAAAAATGCTTTATTTGCTTGCTTAAAGCAAATAAAGTCTATTTTAGGACCACTAACATTTTCTACATTGTGACATTATTTTCATGACAATTAAGCAGAGTTTTCCCTGTTGTTCTCGTTAGTATAAATAAATGGCAGTATTTGCTGTGATACCTTTACTTTATGCACATTCACAAAACAAAACAAAATATTATAGCTTTTATTAACTGAAATACAGTAAAAAATAAAATGAGTTAAAACAAAAAGGAAAATGTAATGAGAACATTGATAATAATGGAAAAAAACATCTCAGAAGTAAAATGTCTGAATAATACATTGAGTCAATCTAATTAAATAATATTAGTCTGACATCTAATTGTCAATCTAATTAAATAATAAATCTAAATAAATAAAAACAAATAAATTATAAAAACAATGAATTTAAAAATAAATCTAAATGCACATTTAAAAAAATACATATCCAAAAGAATATATACAAAATTCTAAAAATAAAATAAGAAATAAATAAAAGCATAAACAACAACAAAAAATAAACAAATACTTACAAATACTACTTGTGGTGTGTCTCAAAATCCCTTCGATATTATAGTTCCCAAAAGAAAAAAGCACAAATACTACTAGATATAACTAAACACCAAATCAAGGTTTAATCTACACTTCCGTCATTCAAAAACTCATTATTACACTCATGAAGCAGAAAACACAGCACACTGTCCTGTTTGGCCTTGACGCCTGGTTAATGTGCTTAGAAGAAGAATCAATTGGTACATCGGCAAACCTGAAATGCGGCTTTGGCGGAGAGATACTGCAGTCGCATGTGGCTCCTTATACATATACTGACTGCATTATGGGATTTTACCAACTGATACAGATCCATGGGGAAGAAGAATCCAATATAAATTTGATGGTATGAGGGATGTTTTAAAGAGATTTACAAAGATCCCACATTGTGTGGGGGCAAACCGTTAAAGCATTTAACCTAAACAACAAGGGATACTGAGTCTATAAATGTAAATACTCTTATTTAATGGAGTCAAATGGATGCAATTGCCCATATTCAGACATGTAAAAAAACAGTACTAAACACACACACACACAGTACCATACACACTTTATACGTCTTACCGTGGGGTGAAATGATTGATCGCAAGACACATACAGCCTCGAAGAAGAAAGCCATGTGGATGCTATTCTAAACCTTACATGGTACACTGAACACAGTACCAACCAGACCTAATCTTATCAGAGGAACAACACATGCACACACACGCACATGGGGGATGTAACAAGTAGGAACCTTTGAAAACGTTTTATTTAAATTCATGGAAATACAACTCAGGGTAAACAAGAGGCCAAGGTGCATATGAAGAGTAGTTCATACTTAGTTACTGACAGCAAAATAGGCAGTACATTTGTTTTTCACCATGAAATTTTTTATTTGTTTTCATTGTTTTTGGCCCATGTAACTTTGTATTCTAATAAATTAGGTTGTTTCGATAGCAAAATTTCAGATACCAGTGAAATTCAACAATTCTCGAATCCAATGGCCACTGTGATGTGGGGCCTAGCTCTGAGGGCTGAACGGTACTGGTCACACACACTACACTCGCTTACATTCCCTCAGTAGCAATCCTCCACCCATCCATCTTCCTGCCATAACTCACACGATTGCACACACGCATATATTTACATATTACTGCCTGTTTTGTTGGTCTTACCGGTTTTATGTGATGTACGGTTTCCGGGAATGTAGCAGCAAACCCAAATGCTGTTTGTTGTACAACTTTATAGCGTTGCTACCATGCTTCCCGTGCATGGCGCAAACCGGAAACCACTGAAACCATTGTATGTTGTAAATGTATATGTCTATTTATTGATTATATTGTGTTTATTGTTTATATTGTTTATTGTTGATTTTTTAAATTTTTGTTTGTTTTGTTTTTGTAAATAGTTTTCACTGTAAATATATATTTGCACCGCTGGATTTGTTCATTTTCTCCTTACTGTAAATAAATCACAACTTTGCACTGCAGTGCAGTTACAAGCCCAGCCATCTTTTGTCTTTTTACATCTTGGACTCTAACCAAACCCAAGAAGGGTGCTGCAAAGCTCCATCTTCGCATTCACGTACACGCTGCAGCTAAATTTACTCTTTAGTCCTTAATCCCGTTCTGTATTCACACTCAGGTCAGTCAATTTACGGGAGTGACGAACGCATTCTACAACTAACTTTTATTCTGGCTGTATTATTGTTGCCGCCGGTGCCGCCATGTCATGAAGACGCTGTGTTTTTGGTTGCGAAAGTACTTTGTTTGGCCTTCCAAAAGAGGACACAATTAGAAAACAGTGGTTAAGCTTTATTTACAACAGTGTTCCAGAACAGTGCAGCCAAAATATTCGACTGTGTGCTGTGCATTTTTCGGAGGACTGTTTCCAGAATCTGGGAGAGTACAAGGCCAGCTGTGCACAAAGGCTGATTCTAAAAAGTGGGGCAATTCTATCTTTGCAAGTACAGTCTGGCGCTACTCACTCACAGAAACAGCCTGGCTGTAAGTATGTTTTCATATTTTAAGAATTTGCTACTGACTATTCAAACACGAGTTTTGAGCAGTATAGAGTAGCGCTTGTTTGTCGTTTCGACGATCACAAATGCAAAGGTTGGTTTTATGTTCACAAATGGTTATTATGTTTACATAGTGTTCTTTATTCCATTAACTTTTCATTTTATGAGCCAAGCCCAAAAACGCTTATAATAAGAGGACATGGCAACACTGCAAGAGCATACTTTATGAAGCAGCCTTCCAAGCATATACACAACAGAACATAAATACTTTGGGCAAAATAGTGCATACCAAGCATGCGAGAATGTGCTCTGTACACACACACAATGAAAATTTACTAGGGGATTCACAAATTTACATTGTGTACTATACATAGCAAATTTCAATACCACAGCAAAAACTTAGTTGTTATCCTGTTCTTGGTAGCTAGCTGCTATTCTGTGGATGCTAGTGTTTAAATTTGAACTGTCCACTAAAAGTAAAAGGTGCTACAAAAATCCACAGATTTCTAGGCAACATCTGTAATGTCTTGGAAATTATGTAGAGTGCAGCTCCTGTTTCTTGAGTGGTCAGAAGTGTATCTGTAAAATTTGATTGTAAGCCATTTTCCAACAGACAAAAGTGTTCATGGGTAAATGGCAAAAAGCTTGTAATAGTTATTTACTGTTCTGTTTCCCATAATAACAGCTGGTTGGAAAGGTCAGTGGTCCAGGCTTTGTGTATGAAAGCTTTCTTACCACTGAACAGCCCTGTTAAAACACACCACATCAATGCTGATCACTACTGCATGAGCCTTTCATGATATGAATGAAATTAAACACACATATCAGCTTACTGTCACACTATGTTCCCTATGACCTCACAAAATAATATGCTTTTAAAGTAGTGAGAGGCCATGCATTACAAATGCATGGTTACCACAATCAAGGAAATGTTTTAATGCTTCTCAGAAACATTTTCATTGTTTCAAACACTGTCATTTTCTCAGAAACATTTATAAAATAGGTTAATTAACATTAGTTCATGTATTAGGTATTATAAACAAACAATGAATGTACAACATTTTTTTATTGTTAATTAATGTTTGTTCATCATTAATTAATTAATAAACGTTCATTTGTACAACTTGACGTTAAAATGTACAAGTAAATATATAAATTAAAATCAACCTAGATTAATACATGCTGTATAAGTTCATTGTTAGTTGATACATAAATGTTAACCCTTTGAACTATTGTAAAGTATAAAGGACGAAGTTTGAAGAACTTTTCCACACCATGTATTGTAATGAGTTATGATGTTCATGATGACATGGATAAAACTTCTAATGGCCTCGCAGTATTTGTCAAGTCAAGTCAAGTCATCTTCATTTATATAGCGCTTTTAACATTGTAGATTGTTTCAAAGCAGCTTTACAGTAACAAACGGATAATTTAAGGTAACAGAGATTTGTACACTCCCCTTTCCCTGATCACTGCACAAACACAAAGGCACACGGATCCCTCCTGATGGACAGCCAGCTACCCTTTAGCCTGTCACTGTCAATCAACAGCTTGTTTCCATGGCGAGTGCCCAGGCTGCCATGACAACTTGAGATTCTTCAATGCAGTCACTGGTTGAATGAGAATGCTCAAAAAAAAAAAAAAAGCTCTATTTATAGGCATGCAAGAGGGTTTAAAAATGGCTGCTATAATAGACAGAGTAAAACACTGTAAACATCCCAAGAAACTATATACAGTCTACTGCTAAATTACAGTAATACGGCGGCATAATTTACTGTGAAGCCACAGTATACAGCTGTCATTTCACAATTATTTACTGTAAAAATGATACAGTGACTCACTGTGAAAGTTATGCAACTGGTAACCAGTAATTTACTGTAAATTTACAGTCAAATAATTAACAGTGTACACGTCATACTAACATACTTCAGACCGCTGTAAGCCAGTATGGAGAGTAAATAAACCTCTTATTATGTATCCTGACATCTAATTATGGGGAAAAATACTTCATTTGCAAAATAAGTATTTAAATAGGTCATAGTGTGTTGGTGTCTATTAAATTGAGTTTAAAGCATTTATTACAACTTGACTGCTAATTCAGAGCTCTTTACTTTTCAAGTGAAAATTACTTCACGCAACTTTTAAATATTATTTGGGGAACACCAGTGTAAATGACTTCTGACACCTGATCAAAACCTAAAAACTACAACTTTTTAATACTAAACATACTTGTCATGTTATTACTTGTATATGCTTTTTGTTCCTTTCCATTAAATGTACCCATTTGTTTCCAATTACAGGAACACAATATTTCTGGTACAAATTCATGAAAAGCAGAAAGAATATTTTCCGTGGCGAAAATATGAGTAAGATAAAAGCATAATGTTCTGAAATTGCTGTCAACAAACCGAGACAGAATTAACTTTAGCGGCACACTGGCATCAGATGGCAGTGCCATCTGGCACACGATCCATTCACACAGCGTCATACATACTGCACACTAAAATGGCAATGAAAACATCAGTACGTATAATTTACTGATAAAAGATCTATGCAAAATAGTCATCATTTGTTTATTGTTGGCTATACAACATTCACAAAGACAGCTATGTCATCATCTGAATGAGACACCACTTCGTTGCACCCCAGTCTGCTGTGGTAGTATTGATTTTAGATTCACTTCCTGTCTAAGTGGACAGTCCTTGGGCAGAATAGGCTACAATGTACACAAAACTTGCCAACAAACAAAAGTCTGCCCCCAGCCAGAACTGAGATGAATTAGCACTAGCCCCTAAAATAGAATCAACCCTTAGAAATATTTCACCAACAGGCACCTAGTCATCCCCAAAGCTGCCAAGAAAATAAGCCTCATTGAACTCATAAATGCAGAATTCATAAAAAATTTAACAGAAGCACTACTTTTTTTCTCTCAAGAAGTCTCTTATGCTCTGCAAGGTTGTATTAATTTGATCAAAAATACAGTAAACAGTAATATTGTGAAACATTTTTTTTTTTTTTTTTACAATTTAAAATAACTGTTGATATATTTTAATATATATTTTAAAATTACATTTATTCCTGTGATGGCAAAGCCATGAATTTTCAGTCTTCAATGACACATGATCCTTCAGATATCATAATAATATGTTGATTTGATGCTCAAGAAACATATCTTGATCAATGTTGAAAACAGTGCTGCTTAATATTTTTGTGGAAATCTTTTGTGGAAACATTTATGGAAATAAATGGTTTTACTGACAATAAAGTGTCAATTTAGTGTGTCCTGCTGTTTAAAAGTAATAATTTCTTCTTCTTTTTTTTAAATCTTACTTAACCGAAACCTTTAAACAGTAGTGTATATATTTAAATATAGTCTTTCTTTTCTAGGAAAAAGGACAAAAAATATTTATGATATAAATATCATGACATATAAAAATCTTGCAGACCAAAACTACTAAACAATGTTAGCAAACACCAAAATCCATTTTCCCATGCAGGATCTTAACTTTCAAGCAATTACAGAATAGACTTAGACTTAGACTCAGACAGACTTTATTGTCATTCAACTGCACATTTTACAATATACAGTTGAGCGAAATTTCGTTGCAAGGCTCCGAGCATAAAAAAAAGACAATATAAATTTAAGTATGAACAATATAAAAATATATGCAATATAAAATTAACAATTATCACAAACACATAAGAATACAAACACACCCTCATTTGACATTAAATGTTTCAAAAGACAACCCATCTTCCAATCTAGTGTCACACTGTAAAAAATTTGTAACACAATTGGCCCAAGTGAAAATCTGTACATTTAATCTTAGAATTTACAGAATTTCACTTGGGCCAATTGAAAAATTTAGATGTTATCGGTCAATTGAAATTTTTGATTTGGGAGTGTTACAAATTTTTTACAGTGCATGAATTCAATCATTTTGACTACCTTCCTGCTCACACATGAACTCTACACCCATCATATCTGCTGAAGACAGACATTATGACAGGAAGATGATTGCTAATGTAATCAGAAGGACTAATTGCTAAATGTCTTCTGGAGGAAGGGAAAGTGACAGCATGAGAGAGACAAATATATCCACGAGCAAATTTTCATCAAAAGAGTAGAACGTAATACTATATTTAAAGATGAAAAATGGGGAAGACACTGTATTGAAGAGATTAAAAGGAAAGACATCTGCACATTAGAAAGTATTTTAATATAATAACTGCCATACACCGGCTTTAAATATCTCAAAGTAAATGTTTCCTGATTCCTCTGAGGGCGCATCTGAACCAGGGGCCGTATTCACAAAGCATTTTATCTTACCACTAGGAGTACTCCTAAATCGCACTAAAAGATTTTAGCTAGGAGTTTTCTCTTAAAAGTTATTCACAACGCCTTTCAGACCTACTCTTAGTAAAGAAAAATGACAACTCCTAAACTAAGAGTGAGTCTTCGTTGCTATGGATGACGTCATTACTCATGCACGAGCTTGACTGAAGTGACCACCTTGATTGGCTGATGATTGTAACGCGGGAATGATTCCAAACCCCTCCCCTACGATGATGATTGACAGGTGACAGGTCTGAGAATACGTGCGCTACACAAGTAGTGCGAAGGACGGAAGATGATGAATAACTGAATAAATAGCCTAAATGAATAAAGAGTAAGGCAAAACAAATAGCCTAGTAGCCTAATGAAACATATGGATTGATGCAATATCTTTGCAACATTATTGAATTAATCTGTCACTATATGCCTCTGCCTACGTTTGCAAAGAGAAGAACATTTTAATTTGATTCACAATGAAACGTTACAATTAGTTTACATGCAATGAGGAGCCTAGTTTTGGTTGTTGTTGGTGGCGTTATTGCATCCCTAGTTATGCCTACAATGCAAAATTGTTCCCTCGCGATTGGAAGCTCCTGTAGCCGTCGCATACGCATTTCAAAACATCGCAACGTGAAATGCCACAAAAAGCGGTTTGTGAATAGGTCTTAGTGAGTTAGGAGTCCTCTCGACTTCTTTTAAGCTGTCCCAGGCTTAGGTGCTACTTTTAGGGCTAAAATGCTTCGTGAATTACTCTTAGTCAAAAAAATTAGGAGTCCTAAAGTTACAAGTGACACGCCCATTATTTTTAGGAGTTGCTCCTAAATTCGCCAGTTAGGAGCTACTTTTAGCCTTAAAATTCTTTGTGAATACGGCCCCTGAACTAGAGCCTGATGTTGAGCGGTGGCTCATTACTCCACTGTAATGAGAGAGATGGAGAGGATCTGTGTCTGGCTCACATGTGCATTCCACCTAGTCAACTCCGCCCGGACATGATGATTGATGAGTAACAGACACAGACATGCACAGCACCCATGTTAAAGTGGCAAACTTAAAAGTCATTTTGTAGGAAATTTGTTTTAGAGAATAAAATTAAATGTAACGTATTATACGACCTCACACACAGTGTTGGGCTGCTGCTGTTTGTATTATGCTTATGTGTTAAACAGAGCTCAAGATAGATGGATCTCAGCAGCAGGGCTCTGCTGTGTTTGAAGAAATACTGTAATCTAATTTGCTGAGTGCAGAGTTATGATTAGTCCCACTGCTGTAAAGCCCACATCATAATTCAGATGGGATCTGAAATCATACTTTTGCCAGATTGTAACTAATTCATGATATCCTTATGTAGAGCTCCCTTCTGAACTTAATGTTCAATTTATTTAAGTGTATTTTAAATATTATAATATATTTTAATTTTGTATTTTTATTTAGCATTTTATTTTGGTTTTGTTTTGCATTTTGTTTTGTCACAATTCACCTACTTACACTACAAGTATGAGCTTCAAGGTTTGGGACGTGCCATACTATATTTGCGTTTTGAACAGAACACAATGTCGCATATAGTTTTGTGGATCTTGTCACCGAAAAACTGGCCTGAAAAATCATCTTGTCAGAGTTAACATCCTCATATTCGCACTCCACATTTCAGTTAATTTAATTTATGCTGCAATTCTTCCTACTGCATTGGAGAAAGACGTTTGTAAACTATGTTCATCGTTTTTTTAACACTTATTCATTTGTGTTGGATCTGGATCTGCAATTCTGATATCCACGGAAAATTATAGATCATCTTGGGTACCTTTGGGTTACCTCTTTTCAACATACCATACATAATTTGGGACATAACAATTCTAATATCAAATACTACTTAAAACGGATAGCATGTGAATTTTTTTTTTTCTGACAGCTGATACTTCTATCCCTGTTATTTTGTATGCAAAAACACATGCAAATCAAGTACTTTGATATTAAATTTGATAAAAATATAGTCAGAAGGAAAAAAAAGAGAGCAGAAAAATGAGAGGATCCTTCCTCAACACCTCTGTGCAACTGTTCAGTAGAATTACGTTATGTAATCTTTGGCAACCCTCTCTCACTCACTCTGTCTTTCTGAATTTCTTGTTTTGAGCCTAGTGGAAAAAGAGGCAAGACTAATATCAGTGTGTGCATGTATGTCAGAGAGTCTCATCTGGTGAGGGGTTACTGAGGGCACAAGGGGGATAACAGTGTCTCATTGGGGACATCATTAGGAAAAAAATTTGGAGATAATGAGAAAAAGAGAGGGATGATGTAAAAAAGAGAAGGGACCACAGTATAAAGATAATAGAGTGAAGATAAAAACAAGATCTCTACATTTTCCACCAGGCAAAAATCTCAAATCCAATCACTTACAAGCAAAACAAAACTCTGCATGGTGATTTAAGTGTATGTGTGGTATGTTTTTATCTTCACTGGAAAAAAAAAAAGAAGTAAAACTCTCTGTCCGTAGCGCAACATTGCAAGAAAGTTTGTTCAAATCCATAAACCTCAGTATATAAAAAAACATAATAGTGATGCTTGCCTATGAAAAGAGGAACAAAATGAGAGTAGGGGTTGAGAGAAAAAAGCGGGGTGCTGGGCTTATGACAGACAGTTTTGCCATCTGTTCTCTTCTGTAAAGATGAACCCATATAATACACATACACACACAAACACAAACACAAACACACACACACACACACACACACACACCCCGCACCATGCAAAGCACAAATATCAATGCATTTACAACTTTAGTAATCAATACAATGTATTGAGAGCACTCAGTGCCAATGGCCAAAACACACACACTCCCCGATACAACACAAGGTCTAGTGGCAGAGAAAATTCCAATCAGTGTCACCATCTCAGCGTTAAATTGGAATTCTTCTCCATGGAAGCATTTTATGAGCAGCCAGAAGCTGTTTAGTAGAACAGACATCTATTTTCCACAGAGTAATCAGCAGCAACCTCTTTCTCACATCATCATTTCATTCACTTTCTCTTTATTTCTACCTTCAATCTTAGTCGTTTTGTCTTTCCATTGAATCAGGGAACAATAATAGTTATCAGGCCAGTTGACAGAACTGATCTTATCATCAGATAATCTGATCTTATCCATTCAAAAGTTTGGGGTCAATACGTTTTTTTTTTTTTTTTTATATATTCAATATCTTTTTCAAGAAATTCAATATATTCATAAAGAATGCATTAAATTGATCAAAAGTTACAGTGAAGACAATTATGTTTTTTTTTGTTTTTTTTTTATAAATAAAGCTGTTCTTTTAAACTTTCCATTGATCAAATAAACCTAAAAAATATTTTATTATTTTAAATTGCAATGATATTTCACAATATTATTGTTTTTACTTTATTGCTTGATGAGCATAAGAAACCTCTTTCAAAAAACATTAAAAAAAAAAAAAACTCTTAACGACCCCACACCTTTGAAAGGTAGTATAAGTTCCAACAATCTTATATTCCTGATAATGTAAATATGTTTCTATGCCTAAAACATGTGGTTGTCTGTTTTGAATAGTGCTGATGTAAACATGTCCTCAAGGTAACATTATCTAACTGGCTGATATTAACAAGGTTCTGTATGAAATTGTGACAGTGACTTGTGATTGTACAAATGAGTAATGTTTCACACCACATGCCATCGTTTTACAGAAAAAAAGGTGTTCATGAAGTTTATGAATAGCATTCAGAGTTACACAATAGCTGTAAAACTTCCAGCTCAGACTGGCTAAGAGTTGTCATCCACTCAGAACCCCTTAGCAACCACATAGTAATGCCTTGGCCACCACCCAGAACACCCTAAAATCAAGGCATTAAGTTTTGTGCAGGCAATCACCACTTATATTTTCTTTAGAGACTGTATACATTTTTTTGTTTGTTTGGCGAGCTTCCCATTCGATTATATGGAAAGAGTGGGGGGTTATGACTATACTGAAGCTAGCCACCAGAGGGCGATCAAAATGTTTTGGCTTCGTGTGCGACACACTTGAAACCAAACACAAAAGAAGATGCTGTGCATGTGATCTTCTGATCTGAACTCCCAGAATAATCAAGCCATTTATACAAAAAAGAAAAAAACATTTCGTAATATTAATGCATTTGGCAACCCTGTCTGGGTCTGGCAAGCTTGCACAAAACAAGCAGAGGAGGCTGATCCTCATGCAGAGAGATTTGAGAAGATCTGAAAGGTCATCTGGCTGCTTGAGTCTCTACTGCACTCCAGACGGCAGCATTAAACACCAGAACCCCATGAGAGTAAAGGAGTGGAGAGAGCCAAGGATGAATGTAGTGTTACACAAACGCACAGAAGGTGAAAACAATTTTCTCTTAGTATTCTTTTTGCTTATATATTAAAGTCTAAGGTTGTTGTATAGAATTTACTTAAAATTGTATAATGCATGTACTTTAAATTTTCAGTTTTGACTGAAAAGTGCTTCTCTAATGGCACGTTTTGACTGTGTCAGTGTCTATTTCGTGCACACAACATAGATAAGCTACAAGTAAACATGTCAGTTGTGTGGATGCAAGGGTTGGATTAACATTGAATTCTCAATTTGAACAATTTTCATTTGAATGAACCAAGAACTTTTAGTCTTTTAGAACTTTTAGTCGTTTAGGATACTTTTATCATACAAGTGTGTCATCCAATAAAGCGAATGTGAACTGATCATGTCTTACTTTGTCTTTACTACTAGTTATAGCACAAAATAAACAGCTCCTGAGATTACGTGAAGCAGGCCTGCACCCAAGAAGAAAAGTGATGTCTTGTAAATGCCACATGCATGCACCTCACACTGTCGACAAGGCAACAGTTACTCACATCCCCCATATGTCCTAATTATTCAGATTCCCCATTCAGATGACATGACTTTTCAGTAAGTACTCAAACAAGATTCAGAGAGATTCCACCAGTGGGCATGAGCAGGATGAGAGTGCAGAGCAGAATAGAATGAGAAATATATCTGTTTAAAACACAATACATATCTTTCATCTGCTCAGATTTAGTCTGAAGGCTTCCCTTTTCAGGTCACCAGACTCTCAAACCATGCCACACATACTGTAAAGGCCCATTTACCAAGGAAGATAACTATAACAATAACTATAACTTTCTTACGGCTGATGAATACACTGGACTTTACCCGGGTTATCATCGTTCTAAACACTGCTTTTAACCCTGGGTAAAGGAATGTTTCACACTTGTAATTTTGAAGAGGGGTTAACACCGCTTTTTACCCAGGTTATGAAACCCTACCCTGGAGCAAGGTTAGCACCTCTTTTGCGCTTTTCAACATTGCTTTCATTGATTCAGAAAGATTCATTAATCAATTCTGATTTATAAAAATTAACCCTTCTCAAAAATAAAAAAGTGTTAAGTGTTGTGTGCAAAAAGCGTCTCTAACACAAAAATACCTTTCTAAATTGTTATTTTGTAAATTGTTTTCCTAAATTGATCATTTCACAGTGTCTACTGTGTCTCACTTGGATTAAATTCAGATAGTATGCAAAGAAAGTCAAAATATCCGTAGTCCTGACCAGGTCACGTAAAGGCATCCCCATGTATGTGTGTTACCAAAGAACAAAGCTGTTTTAAACATACTAGAGACAAAAGGTCACAGTCATAATATTATACATTTGTGATGAGACCTGATATTTTCAGGCCAGCGCTCCAAGCATCATAATTACACTGAGTGATGCAATGTCATGGGGAACTTGGAGTTTGGAGGGCTTTTAATTAGAGAGATTTAATTATCCTGATTACAGAGTACAAAACACACCAGGCAATCAAAGGGTAAATGTCAGTTAACATATTAAGCTTGTGACATCAGCCTGAGGTGAAAAACCAAGAACCGACCAAACTCTAGTTAGTTGTAGACAAAATGTAGACATTGTTCAGAAGTAGCAGTGCTTTAAATGTGTGTCATTCAGCAGAAAAAATAGCTCAACTTGTAGGAAAAAATCTGGTTTGAAATTCAGCATGTCATGTCACATTTTATTAAAACCTCTTTCCCATGAGTTCCTGTGCTTTTTTTCTCTCCATTCTGTCACCTGATGGAGTTTTGGTGCCTTGCCACTGTCGCCTTTTGCTTTTGGCTTGCTTAGTTGGGGACACTTAATATTCAACATTATTATTGATCTGCCTGCATTGACACCATTATACGAGAACTGAACTGAGCTGGATGACGACATCACTGTTTTCTCCAGAGTGGCTATATATATATATATATATATACACACTCACCTAAATGATTATTAGGAACACCTGTTCAATTTCTCATTAATGCAATTATCTAATCAACCAATCACATGGCAGTTGCTTCAATGCATTTAGGGGTGTGGTCCTGGTCAAGACAATCTCCTGAACTCCAAACTGAATGTCAGAATGGGAAAGAAAGGTGATTTAAGCAATTTTGAGCGTGGCATGGTTGTTGGTGCCAGACGGGCCGGTCTGAGTATTTCACAATCTGCTCAGTTACTGGGATTTTCATGCACAACCATTTCTAGGGTTTACAAAGAATGGTGTGAAAAGGGAAAAACATCCAGAATGCGGCAGTCCTGTGGGCGAAAATGCCTTGTTGATGCTAGAGGTCAGAGGAGAATGGGCCGACTGATTCAAGCTGATAGAAGAGCAACTTTGACTGAAATAACCACTCGTTACAACCGAGGTATGCAGCAAAGCATTTGTGAAGCCACAACACGCACAACCTTGAGGCGGATGGGCTACAACAGCAGAAGACCCCACCGGGTACCACTCATCTCCACTACAAATAGGAAAAAGAGGCTACAATTTGCACGAGCTCACCAAAATTGGACAGTTGAAGACTGGAAAAATGTTCAGCCTGGTCTGATGAGTCTCGATTTCTGTTGAGACATTCAGATGGTAGAATCAGAATTTGGCGTAAACAGAATGAGAACATGGATCCATCATGCCTTGTTACCACTGTGCAGGCTGGTGGTGGTGGTGTAATGGTGTGGGGGATGTTTTCTTGGCACACTTTAGGCCCCTTAGTGCCAATTGGGCATCGTTTAAATGCCACGGCCTACCTGAGCATTGTTTCTGACCATGTCCATCCCTTTATGACCACCATGTACCCATCCTCTGATGGCTACTTCCAGCAGGATAATGCACCATGTCACAAAGCTCGAATCATTTCAAATTGGTTTCTTGAACATGACAATGAGTTCACTGTACTAAAATGGCCCCCACAGTCACCAGATCTCAACCCAATAGAGCATCTTTGGGATGTGGTGGAACGGGAGCTTCGTGCCCTGGATGTGCATCCCACAAATCTCCATCAACTGCAAGATGCTACCCTATCAATATGGGCCAACATTTCTAAAGAATGCTTTCAGCACCTTGTTGAATCAATGCCACATAGAATTAAGGCAGTTATGAAAGGCGAAAGGGGGTCAAACACAGTATTAGTATGGTGTTCCTAATAATCCTTTAGGTGAGTGTATATATACACACACAGTGAGGAAAATAAGTATTTGAACACCCTGCTATTTTGCAAGTTCTCCCACTTGGAAATCATGGAGGGGTCTGAAATTGTCATCGTAGGTGCATGTCCACTGTGAGAGACATAATCTAAAAAAAAAAAATCCAGAAATCACAATATATGATTTTTTTACTATTTATTTGTATGATACAGCTGCAAATAAGTATTTGAACACCTGTCTATCAGCTAGAATTCTGACCCTCAAAGACCTGTTAGTCTGCCTTTAAAATGTCCACCTCCACTCCATTTATTATCCTAAATTAGATGCACCTGTTTGAGGTCGTTAGCTGCATAAAGACACCTGTCATACAATCAGTAAGAATCCAACTACTAACATGGCCAAGACCAAAGAGCTGTCCAAAGACACTAGAGACAAAATTGTACACCTCCACAAGGCTGGAAAGGGCTACGGGGAAATTGCCAAGCAGCTTGGTGAAAAAAGGTCCACTGTTGGAGCAATCATTAGAAAATGGAAGAAGCTAAACATGACTGTCAATCTCCCTCGGACTGGGGCTCCATGCAAGATCTCACCTCGTGGGGTCTCAATGATCCTAAGAAAGGTGAGAAATCAGCCCAGAACTACACGGGAGGAGCTGGTCAATGACCTGAAAAGAGCTGGGACCACCGTTTCCAAGGTTACTGTTGGTAATACACTAAGACGTCATGGTTTGAAATCATGCATGGCACGGAAGGTTCCCCTGCTTAAACCAGCACATGTCAAGGCCCGTCTTAAGTTTGCCAATGACCATTTGGATGATCCAGAGGAGTCATGGGAGAAAGTCATGTGGTCAGATGAGACCAAAATATAACTTTTGGGTCATAATTCCACTAAACGTGTTTGGAGGAAGAAGAATGATGAGTACCATCCCAAGAACACCATCCCTACTGTGAAGCATGGGGGTGGTAGCATCATGTTTTGGGGGTGTTTTTCTGCACATGGGACAGGGCGACTGCACTGTATTAAGGAGAGGATGACCGGGGCCATGTATTGCGAGATTTTGGGGAACAACCTCCTTCCCTCAGTTAGAGCATTGAAGATGGGTCGAGGCTGGGTCTTCCAACATGACAATGACCCGAAGCACACAGCCAGGATAACCAAGGAGTGGCTCTGTAAGAAGCATATCAAGGTTCTGGCGTGGCCTAGCCAGTCTCCAGACCTAAACCCAATAGAGAATCTTTGGAGGGAGCTCAAACTCCGTGTTTCTCAGCGACAGCCCAGAAACCTGACTGATCTAGAGAAGATCTGTGTGGAGGAGTGGAGGACACTATTTTCTTCTAGATATGCTGTACAGCAAAAACAAGCCCTGTTGCATTATTTTCCTGTTATCACTGTAAAGCTGCTTTGAAACAATTTGTTTTGTAAAAAGCGCTTTATAAATAAAGGTGACTTGACTTGCTCTCGCTACTTTACCATGGCAAAAGTCCAACAAAAATGTAAAACAGTACAAAGCAAAGCAAACAAAACAAAGAATTTGGCAAAGAGAAACATGAGACAAAGCAAAGCCAAGAAAAAAAACTAAAAAAAAAAGAAAGAAAAAAAAACTAAACCCAAACCAAATCCCAGTTTTAGACAATGTAGGTGAGTGGCAGGGTGACTTGGTGAGCTGATTCTTCCTCAAAGGACTAGTTTCAATGGAGGTTAAAACTTGAATTCACCTAATGAACAGCCTCAACTGTTGTGAGTATTTATACGAGTACTGGAAGAACCTGTAGTGCTTGACTTTACTATTCACTTTTGTACTTCCTAAAAAAACTGGAAGGAAAAAATGAAAATAGAAAGAGAGAAGGGAAAAACAAATGGGCATGTTACATAACACCTGCATAAAACACTTGTCAGCAATGTTCCTCAGTGCAGTCATCCGTCAATGCCGATCGGTCATTACAGACAGACCTCGGAGAACTCCACTGATGATGTAAGATACACAGGTCACGACCCGGATATGTCTTTTTAACCTTCTTAAATTCCACCAGGTTTAAAAAGACATTTCAAGCAGTGTTAGGTCAAGAAAACACACAAAAAACAAGCATATTGATTGCCACTTATTTTGCAAAGTGGAACCGTACTGATTTAGAAGGATACAGTTCAAGTCAATGAACAGTACTGGTTTGAAAACGATTAACCCCCACGGGCCTCGCTTTTTTTCTTCATGCGAAATACTCAAATAATTTAGTCGATTTTTGTAATTCGAAACTGTTAAGTGTCTACTTTTGTGTACACTCACAATAAAAACAAAATGTTGTTCTTTTCATAAAATAAAGAAAACAAACATGATGCACGTTCTGCTGTCTCTGTCTCAGTGAAGTCCATTCTGAAATACATCTGAAAATGAACTGTAACTCAGCGAATACTTCCCACACAGTCTTTAGAAAACTTGAAGTGTCTACTTTTAAATGAAGTAACTCATATAAAAAAAAAAATCTGTTTATGTAATCCGTATGAAACCAACGCGAGGTTCAGTTTCTCATGTTTTGCTCATTATTTCTAATGTGACCACACCCACACACTGTGCAGTCTTTGACGTGCAAATTGTCCATGTGTGAGGCACGCAAACCTGTAAACTTCCCCATTACCTCAGCAAACAAAGCATCAGCTTCATCATTCCTTTCATCGAGTTTGGAAGGCGCACTGTGAGGAATAAGCTTACATTTACATTCACAAGGAATTTACTTGCATTAGTTAACGTGTTATTGTTGCATAAACTTCACATTGTACTAGTTGAATTGCCAGACTAAAATGTGTGAAATCGACAGAAACATGTTGAAATATGAAATATAGACAGGTAGGCAACATTTCAATGCTAAATAAATATACATGTACAACACAAGGATGTTTTATGCTCTATAGGCCTAATAAACAGTACGATATAAAAGTAGTATGAGTGTTTACACTGTAAGATGATTAATATTAGAATGTTTAGACCAGTGTTTGAGTGTTTACTGTGAAATACTGTGTTCGTGGATCTGCTCAAACGTAGATGTTTATAATGTGAAACATAATAAACAATGTTACATAGGAGTGCGTTTGCATGCACCCTCGTGATGCGATTATAATGGGATTTTTTTTATTTAATATTGCGATTAATCTTTAATGATTTATAGTTATAGGCCGCCTGCATTTTACCCGAAAAATAAACGTTAAGGGGTCAATGGCTGACAGCTCTTCCACAGGCAGCATTTAATACGGTCATGAATTTCATCCAAAACCTCAAAATATCATCCGGTGAACCCAGTGTAATGGATAGTTTGCAAATTCTAATAAGAGTGAATACATCTTCACACAGTTCACCCAGGGGAAATTCAGGGATGTTTTAGTGTGTGCTATGAAGGCTGTGAGTGTCTTTCTGACAGTAGCTGTACACACAAAGTGTGGGAATTTTTCATGTGCAGGCAAAGTGATTGTGTTTGAATCGTCTCTTATTTGCTATATATATGGTGAAGAACACATTAAATCAATGTCTGTACGTCGCCCGCATAGAATTTTTTTTAACTGAAAAGAATACATTTTGCTTAGCTATAAAATCAGCTTGGTACAAAACACAGACATGTCAATCAATCTCTGTCAGTCTGAGAGATGAGGGAGCAGTGGATGGATGAAGACCCGCACACAGACCTACTTAAACAGAGTCAATCAAACTGCAGAAATGTCCAAATCCCCTGTTATTTGTGCTTCCTGGAGCTCCTTAAAGCACAAGTTGCGTAACCGAAAATATTCAACGCTCAATCATTCCACTCTCAAAAAACAAGGCATAACCTACTGACAGAAATGTGGATGTACTATCTGCACACAAAAGCTCTTTAAAGTCAACAGAAGTGCTAAATTTAAATGTATTCAAATGTACATCTCATGATTAAAACATGACTAAACTGTATCAGCAATGAAAAGACAGTGTTTGCTTGTGTATGTGTTCATGACAGAGAAATCGAGAAAGATCAAAATCTCAAAATATTAAAAGGAGGTGGGAGAAAAACTAGATTTGCATTTCCAGAAGGAAATATCAGATCTTGCAAGGCAGCAGAATACATGTTTAAGTTTGAGTTTTAGGCTCTGTTGCTGCATAAATAAAATAACACATCAGAGCTGCTTTACCAATAAAGAAGAAGAAGATGATGAAGAAGACGACAAAGAACGAAAAGGTGAGGGTGAATAAGAAGAGGAAGAAGTAGAAGAAGAATGCAAATGTGAAGAAGAATTAGAAGAATGAGAAGGTGAAGAAGGTGAAGAAGAAGAAAGAAGAATGAGGAGATGATGAAAAAGAATGAGATGGTCCTAATTTCTTCAATTTCGAACTTAAACCATACATTTTTTTCATGAGAAACCCACATGAATGCCTTAAAGCATCTGTTTTGGTGATAAGTGCTTCTCATGACAAATATGGGATAGGGATGCTCCGATCGATCAGCTGCAGATCGGTATCGGCCGATATTGGTGTTTGACCAATCAAGTGCCCCAAATGGTGCCCCAATTCATGTTTGAGTGTCCGATTGCTCTCTACTCATCGTCACCAGCCACCATACCCAAGATCCAGTTTCCATTGGTTGAACTTTCAAATGGCGTTGGAAAACACTGCGTTATGAGCGCTACTCAATCGAATACTGGAAGTCCTATAGTTTTAGCCAAGCTGCATGTCATTCATTCATTCATTCATTCATTTATTTTATTTACAAAGCACAATTAAAACAACATAATGTTGACCAATTTGCTGTACAGTCACACAATAAAATTACATAAATAAAATGTACTTTCAGACAAAACTATGTCTATTCCTGATCAGTTTCATCTCCTCAGCATCCCAGATAGCTTAGAAGAACTCGATGTTGCGACAGAAACTTTTAACTCTCTCTTTTCCAGCACTTTAAACACAGTTGCTCCGTTGCGCTTAAAGAAGATTAAAGAACGCCAACGGCGAGGTACAACGAACACACTCAGGCCCTTAAGATAGCAGCCAGAAAAATGGAGCGTAACTGGAAGAAAACAAAACTAGAGGTATTTCGCATTTTATGTAAAGAGAGCTCGATTGCATACAGAGAGGACTTAAAAGATGCTAGATCTGCTTATTTTTCAACCCTATTAGAAGAAAATAAACAAAACCCCAGGTATTTACTTGAAACAGTGGCTAAACTAAAGAAAAAAATAAAGCTTCAAGCCCAGAAGTTTCCAAGCAACACAGCAGTAATGACTTTATGAAATTCTTCACTTATAAGATTGATAATATCAGGGAAAATTATAACCATACAACCGTCTACTACAGTATCGCATCAGGGAGTGCATTGTAGTCTCCCTAAGGAAAACTTCTATTCATTCATTACTATAGGAGAGGAAGAATTTTCTAAACTCGTTAAATCATCTAAATCGACAACATGCATGTTAAACCCTATACCGACTAAGCTACTGAAAGAGATGCTTCCAGAGGTCAGTGGTCACAGATCCACTTCTTAATATCATTAATTCATCTTGGTCATTTGGATACGTACCAAAAACTTTTAAGCTGGCTATGATTAAACCGCTTGTTAAAAAAAACACAACCTTTTATGTCAAAGATACTAGAAAAAGCAGTATCTTCACAACTACGTATGTTACTTTTAGAAAGAAATGATATCTGCAAGGATTTTCAATCAGGATTTAGACCGTACCATAGTACTGAGACAGCTCTCATTAGAGTCACAAATGATTTGCTCTTATCATACGTTCATGGTTGTATCTCTCTATTAGTATTACTCGATCTTAGTGCTGCATTTGACACTATCGACCACAACATTCTTTTAAATAGACTCGAAAATGATGTTGGCATTAGTGGAATTGCATTAGCATGGTTTAAATCATACTTATCTGACCGTTATCAGTTTGTAGCAGTAAATGAAGAGATGTCGTATCGATCACAAGTTCAGTATGGTGTACCACAAGGCTCAGTACTAGGACCGTTGCTGTTCACTCTGTACATGCTACCCTTGGGAGATATCATTAGGAAGCATGGAATTAGTTTTCACTGTTATGCTGATTATACGCAGCTCTATATTTCTTCACACCCAGACGAAACTTACCAATTCACAAAATGAACGGATTAAAATTAAAAAACTTCCTCACGTAATAACCAAGAATACTGTCAAACACTTGATGGCTGCTCAGTCAAGTCTTTGTCGTCGGTTAGGAACCTGGGTGTGCTCTTTGATACCAATCTTTCATTTGAAAGTCACGTGTCTACTATCTGTTAAACCGCATTTTTTTTCATCTTAAAAATATATCTAAATTACGTCATATGCTCTCAATGAAAAATGCAGAACAATTAGTTCATGCGTTCATGACATCAAGGCTAGATTATTGTAATGCTATTATGGGTGGTTGCACTGCACGCTTAATAAACAAACTACAGCTGGTCCAAAATGCAGAAGCTAGAGTTCTTACCAGAACCAGGAAGTATGATCATATTAGCCCGGTTCTGTCAACACTGCATTGGCTCCCTATTAAACATTGTATACATTTTAAAATATTGCTGATCACTTACAAAGCACTAAATGGTTTAGCTCCCCAGTACCTGAGCGAGCTCTTAACACATTATAGCCCATGTCTATTGCGATCTCAAAATTCCAGCCAGTTGATAATATCTAGAATATCAAAATCGACTGCTGGTGGTAGATCCTTTTCCTATTTAGCACCAAAACTTTGGAACAATCTTCCTAACATTGTCCGGGAAGCAGACACACTCTGTCAGTTCAAATCTAGACTAAAAACACATCTCTTTGACCTAGCAAATATATGTGTTATACACATAACACATTATAGACTTCTTTAATTCAATGTTAGGCTGCATGGTTTAGGTCAGCCGGAACCGGGAACACTCCCCATAAATCCTGATGTACTTGTTACATCATAAGAAGGATGGAGTCTACGCTAATATTAGACTCTCTGTTTGTCCAAGGTTTACCGCAGCCCGCTGGATCCAGGCCATATCCAGATCTGATGAAGGACCTGCGTCTGGACACGATGACAACGCAGTCCTGAAGTGTCAACCAGTCCCTCCCCTGTTTACTGAAGTCAGCCGGATACCCGCCATATCCAGATCAGATGGTGGACCTGCACCTGGACCCATCCAAGACACATCCCTGAAGTACCAGCCTCATCAGCCCTGTGAAGGCCTCATCGACATGACAGCCATCAGCACTGATCCTCAACAAACTCATCTCCATACCGCCGTGATGACTCCGACTTCCAACCAGATGGAACTGAATAAATATTCTGAATGTTCTGATCCAATCTGACTTCTGACCTGTAATGCTGCCTGGATCATAATCATACACTGTACGCTCGTTGGCCAGAGGAGAACTGGCCCCCGACTGAGCCTGGGTTCTCCCAAGGTTATTTTCTCCATTCTGTCACCTGATGGAGTTTTGGTTCCTTGCCACTGTTGCCTTGGCTTTTGGCTTTCTTAGTTGGGGACATTTATTATTCAACAATATTATTGATCTGCCTTACTTAAGGACGCAATTTTCTTCTAGAAACAAACTTTGTTGTATTATTTTCATGTTATCACTGTGAAGCTGCTTTGATACAATCTGCATTTTAAAAAGCGCTAAATAAATAAAGGTGACTTTGACTAGACACTGTTTTACAGCTGGAGCGTTCTTAGATTTGATTGATTTCTCAGATTGACAGGTCTTGATTTACAGAATAGGAGCCATAGAATAGGAGCGCGCAGCTGAAACAGAGCTGGAAGATCATCACCCATCACCCAGGATCTTTTTACTTGTTAGTTATTCTAGGTAATTATAAATATTTTTATGCTTTGTGGCATTTACATGTAAAACACTTGTTTGGAGAAGTTTTTGGAATTTGGATAAAAAGGCTACCATGGTTCCAAATGCCATAACTTTTGATTGCTTTGAGATATCAACACTAAATTTGGCCCTGATCCAGTTGACATGATTGTGAACAAGCCCAAACTTTATTTTATGACCTGTCATAAACACTTTCTAATAGTGTTGTCAAAAATATCAATATTTCGATACGTATTGATAATGAAATATCTGAAACAATTCCTATACTCCTTTTCCATGGTGGCCGAGAGAGCTCAACACGTTGCAACTGAAGACAACACATGCAAATAGAAAAAACACCAGGAAATGAAGAAAACATCTTCATCAGTTTGACAACACGTGCTGCAAATACTCGCATCACAGCCAAATACAGAAACGTGCTGCAAATAGCACAAAGCTCAACGCGCTGCAACTGAAGAAAACAAATGCAAATAGAAAAAAACAAATTAAGAAAACAGCTTCATCAGTTTAACAGCACGTAAGCTGCAAATACTGCTGCCTTTTATGTTAATCAAAGAACAAAAGACAAAAAAAAATTCCTATGTCTCTTTATTCTATTGTATTTATTTGTGCTATCATTTGCAATTAGTTTATTTGTTCTTATTTTATTACTGACGGTTTACTTTAGTTCAAAGTTTAAAATAAACCATTTCTGTGCTGTGTGTAAGATATTGCACCAAAATGCACCAAAATATATAAATAATAATAAAATAATAATCAAAATATCTACATAGCAGTTTTCCCTGTGGTATTGAATATCAATATTTTTCAAGGTATCATATCGAATTAAAAAATTCCCAGTATTGTGATAACATTACTTTCTAACAGTCATCATGTAAAGCATGAATAATAACAAAATGCATCAATACATTTCATCACTTTTTCTGGGGTTTTCTCAGCAGTGTTGAAACATAAGAACAACATGATCAAAATCTGTTTTCTTCAAAATTTGAAAGGTTTTCTATCAAAAGAGACCATGTACTTGATGATATTTTTTATGTTTGTTTGTTTGTTTGTTTGTTTGTTTGAGGTATTATTTTTAGGTATGCTCAACAGAGAGCTGACATAATACTTATATAAAGCTTGAATGATCGGGAGGTAAGAGAAGAGAGAGGAGAACCCCTGCGTTGAGAGCACTCCACATTGCTGCTCTCAGATCCTCCCCACCCCTCCATCCTCCTCTCTTCCTCTTGACTGGCCTGAATCATTCATCATGCCCCGGTGGAGTAAAGACAGACCGGAGGTCCAATTGGCTGAGCCATGTGGTGTGTGGTCTGTAATGCTGTGCTCTGATTGGTTAACAATCTGAGGGCAGAGTTAAGAGGCCCTCAGTTACCAGCTGGGAAGGGCAGGGCAGGGCATGTCTTCAGCCATGACAACACACACACAACACACATGCACACACAAGCTCCTTGGTGGACAAAGAACCAAAAGGCAGAGTGTATTATATGAGCCAGGGCTGAGTGACTTCAGAGATCTAATCATGCATTTCATATTAAAATAAATCAATCTCAGAACTGCACAAATAACAGCCACTTTGAGTCTTTTAAGTTAAAAATGATTTTACCTTCCATTTATATTTTCAAAATTGTATTTAATCCATTTCCACTGGGACCACCGGTACATGAATAATTTTCATTGATGTTCATTTAAAATTGCATAAACTGGGCAGGGATTTGCTGTTCTCAGTATGCTTTGTATAGGACAGTATTGAGAGAGTGAATATTGAAATGAAAGTGTTTTTATATTGTATGTGTTTGTTCTTGCATGCGTTTATTTTGTATGTGTTCATGAAACAAGTTCATGTTTAATGGTCGGTAATTCGACTGGATGATATGATGATAAATATCGTGGATAGGGCTGCATGCTTTTATGGATGAATATTAATGCTAAATGTGTTTGAAACAAAAAAGCTTGTTGAATTGCACTAATTGAAAAAAATATGCATTGCATTAACCCCTGCTTACATTTTAACCCCCTGGGGTCGGCGGTATCGCTGTCTGAAACGCGACAGAAAATGTAACTCTGTAACTCAGCGAATGTTTGTCACACAGACTTGAAACGCATGTCTATACAACGCTTGGAGTCTCTATTTTTAAAGTATGTAAATTATATAAAAAACAAATATTCTCTGTTTAAGTCATCTGTATGAAAGCAGCGGCATGTACAGTTTCTCAAACGCTTCCTCATTAACTCTAATGTGACCACGCCCACGCGCGCACGAGCGATTGACATGCAAATGATCCACGCGGAGAAATGCAGACCTGTAAACGCCCTCATCACCTCAAAACAAAGAATTAGAGACTTCGGTAACTTACTCCTCTGCTTTTCATCGAGTTTGGAAGACTGTGTTTGTGCTGTGCTGTGCTGTTTCACTTGGATTTACCTCAGAAGAATTAGAAGAACGCGATTTGAAGATGAGAAGATTTTTAAGGTAAGACATGTTAAACTGGTGGTGCCAGATTAAAATGTATGTTATGAAATGATATTGAAGTAAAAACATGAACTAAGCCTAATATCGTACATGTGTATCTATAAATAGACAACATGTTGAAATGTGAACTAGACTGGTAGGCAATGCATGTCCAACACAAGGATGTTTTTATATTCTATAATAAAACACAGCATGATAAAAGTAGGCTAGTATGAGTGTATACTATGGTGAATATTATAATGTTTAGAACCGTGTTTACTGTTAAATACTGTGTTTATGGATATCTGCTGAAACATAGATGTATAACATAAATTAGTTTAATAGTTTTGAGCGGCTTGATCGCTTCAGTAAATGTTATCTGCACGCGTTTGGAAAGCAAAATGCGCCAAACAATCGGCATCATTTTTTTTTTTACTCCAAATGTTTATTTTCGTTATGACATTATGAAATGAGATTGAAGTAACATATGATTATCAATAGTGTTTCTCTAGTGCAGTGAAGTGTTCCTTTTTAACGATTTATAGGCTATTGTTATTATTATTTTATGCAGCACAGTACATAGCTTATGCCTACAAGGCACAACAAACCTGGTGTTCATTTTATATATATATATATATAAAATGAACACCAGGTTTGTATATATATATATATATATATATATATATATATATATACAGTGCTATGCATAAGTTTAGACACCCATGCTAAAGTTGACTAAAAAGAGCAATAAAAAATCATCTTTTGGAAATTGGAGTTAATGCCTTAATTAAAAAAATTAGGAAAAATCCAACCTTTAAGGACACCAATTTTCTTTGTGAATGAATAATGTATCGTAAATAAATAAATGTTCTTCCTTAAAATACACGGTGCATAAGTTTGGACACCCCTATGTTAAATTCCCATAGAGGCAGGCAGATTTTTATTTTTAAGTATTTTTTTTTATTTTTTGTTTAGGATACTATGCATCCTGATAAAGTTCCCTTGGCCTTTGGAATTAAAATAGCCCCACATCATCACATAGCCTTCACCATACCTAGAGATTGGCATGGGGTACTTTCCATAAGATCATCTCTCAATGCAAATCAAACTAGCTATTAGGCTAACTGAAATAAAACCATGCCAATCTCTAGGTATGGTGAAGGCTATGTGATGATGTGGGGCTATTTTAATTCCAAAGGCCAAGGGAACTTTATCAGGATGCATAGTATCCTGGATCCATGAAGTAACTGGCCTTTAAAAATAAAAATCTGCCTGCCTCTATGGGAATTTAACATAGGGGTGTCCAAACTTATGCACCTGTATTTTAAGGAAGAACATTTATTTATTTACGATACATTATTCATTCACAAAGAAAATTGGTGTCCTTAAAGGTTGGATTTTTCCAAATTTTTTTAATTAAGGCATTAAGTTCAGTTTCCAAAAGATGATTTTTTATTCCTCTTTTTAGTCAACTTTAGTATGGGTGTCTAAACTTATGCATAGCACTGTATATATATATATATATATATATATATATATATATATATATATATATATATATATGTGTGTGTGTGTGTGTGTGTGTGTGTGTGTGTGTGTTCTGTACATTTTAAAAAGCAATTTTAACCTGAAAAATCTAAAATGTATTCCCCAAATCGTGCAGCCCTAGTTTCTCTTGATATCAGTATGTTCACAGCGTTTTTTTTTTTTCTGCTGACTTCAACATTCACATAAGTCTCTGTACATGAACATGGTAAAGTGAAAAATCAAACAACTTGGAAATGTTGGTATGTACCAACTTGGTATGTACTATGTTTCAGAAATGGCACAAAGGTGTATGACTGGTTAAGTCTCTGTCTTTAGTTCAGTGTGTTAAATAATGTGCTTTTTTGTCATTTGTTGTGTATATTTGGATTATGTTGTGTTGTAAATAAATCCAAACAATCAAAAAGCCATTCTTTTTTAAATCTCCTCATTCTTTGTGCAAGGTTGCTCAGAATGATAGGGCCTGATAGCTCCTAATAGGGCCATTAGGGAGGGTCTTTGTCTTTCTCAGGTGTGAAAGAAATTAAATATTCATGATGTTCACGCCTCTTCGCATAAAGCTTTCTCACACAAAACATGTCTTGCAAATTTTAAATCAATATATTGTCTTATATGAATGAGCAGTCAGGATGATTTTCACATAGTTTTGGAGCAAATATTCTAGGCTACGTGATACAATTTTCAAAAGTCTTGTGAAGAAATAATCAATATGGGTTTTATGACCTTATTTCAGTGAGAATTTTTTTGTGTGCTTTCACAAACCACGCATAAATGTCATTATCTCAAAACTACAAACTTTTACATACATGATGCTGACATATTATTGTAGCAGAGTTTGTGCTGAATACAGTGTAATCAGACTTTAGCCATGAAAATGTCACAAGTAACAGAAATAAGCACAAATGTCAGAGCATATCAGAACACCTCCAGGGCCCAGAAAACAGCTCAGACCCCAGAGGGTTAATGCACTATATTTTAATGGGCTGAAATTCAACATAGTCGTATATTTAAGCTGTGAATATTTTTATTACAAATATTTCACACACAATTTCATTATCCATAATCACCTTTCAGATTTCACTTCTAAAATATTTGGTCTGTTTAAAAATATTACAACCTATTATATTCAACAGGCAATTTTCAGTCCATTTTATTTAACTTTACAAATTTGCTTCCACAAATTCAGTGGTTCAAATTCGACCGAAAATTCAACACTGCACATCCAGGAACTGCAGGAATACCAGTAGAGTGCCAATGTATGATCTCCATCTGCTGGTACATGTGTGTGTTGACAAAGACCAGAGCAATGGGTAGAGAGGCTCATTTATTCACAAAAACTGATTTACAGAAATGGAGCAAGCGGTAAATATATGTGATGATTATTAGGGCCAGTATATATGCGGAAAGGCTGATAAAGACACAAAAGTTGTGTTTGCGTTTAATTAAATGTCTTCATGGTCACTTTCCCTGTGTATATGATTGAACTAGCGAACTAGATTATAATGTTATTCCCCTATGCTGATGCACAGATCAAACATTACATCTGAGGTAGACATATTTCTCTCGGTTGTTTAGTTTCCTTAACTTTATATCACTATCACTGTGATAATCAACCATTATCACTGTGCTGCAGTAGTGGGGGTTCCCTCAATGTCACACTCCAGGATTCCCCCACCGTGGGGACATATAAAATGCTTAAAGTATCTAAATGGATTAATACAGTGATATCAAATACCAAACTCGCACCCTATAGTGGATGTAGGCTATATTAAATTGGCTACAGTCAAGCAGATGGACTCAGAATATGAAAATAGCGGGCAAAGTTTCATGCTAAGTGTTTCCCAGTGACATACTGGCATAAAGTTGGCTGGACATTGGACTTTCGATAATTGCAAATTTGCGAACCGTCTCTAAAGTTACATTGGTATACACATTTCTAACTTCAAAAGCATTTGAAGAGAATGACATACAATCATAAAACCAACTGTAGTGTTCAGGTAGGTATCAGGCATAATGCACAGTGCACCTTTTAGAATCTTGATATTTAATAAAATAAACTGTCAAATCATGTGTAAATATAAGAAATAAGTATTTTACTTCCTGTATACACAAAATATACCATACTTTAAAGCTCTATAGCATTTGAAGAGAATGAATTATAGTAATAAAACCAACTGTAAAGTGTTCATGTAGCTGTCAGGTAGGATGCACAACTTTTAGATTGTTAATATATATTAAAATAAATATGAGCTCATGCGGTAGAGAAAAAAATAGCAATATTTACACATGATTTGTCAGTTTATTTTGCATTCAAATGAAAGCACGGTTAATGCAATGCATCTTTTTTTTCAATTAGTGCAATTCAACATGCTTTTTTGTTTCAAACACATTTGGCATTAATATTCTTCCATATGTTTTTTTTTTTCCCAGAAAGAACATTAAATATGCCTGTTGTTGTATCATTTTCCATTTTGAAATATAATTCAAATGGATTTAACCATTATCATATTCAATATCTCATATCACATTATTTAACAAGTTAATCGCATATTGCATTTTTCTTTAATATTGTGCAGAATCTTGATTTTGCATTAGAAAAAGAAACATCCATGAATGAATGAGAAGGATGTTAATAATTATAAAAGCCATAATAAATTGATTTATTTCAGAGCTTTATCTTGAGGTACAGTAAAGATTGTGTTATATATTTGTGTTGTGCATAGACTTAAATTCTTTTTTGGGGGGTGACTGATATCAAGCTTAACCCATTTAATCCCACCGGTCACAATTGTGACCGCATCTTTTTTCTTATTTCTGGAAGCTCTAAAAATTTTGTTTTGGGATTTGGCCAAGAAATTCAACTTTTAAATGAAATGCATTAATGTCATGTGACTAGTGTGAAAGGTCACATGACCAGATCAGTTTACTTCCTGCTTGCACATCTAGAAGATGATGTTTTCCTCAGACTACTACAAACAGTAGTATGTAAAACATCTTAATTAACAGATAGAACTATCATATTTTGTACATATATTCTTTAAAGGATCTACTACTGATATATTTTGAGAATTATACTCCTGCATATATATTTTGCTCGTAAGACGTGTAAATTTGTTAACGGTCACAAATGTGACCGGTAGTATAACACAGTGCTTCAACTGAAAACACAAGTTTTGGCTGTTAATCCTACACTGAACAAAATTATAAACACAACACTTTTGTTTTTGCCCCCATTTTTCATGAGCTGAACTCAAAGATCTAAGACTTTTTCTATGTACACAAAAGGCCTATTTTTCTTTCAAATATTGTTCACAAATATGTCTAAATCTGTGTTAGTGAGCACTTCTCCTTTGCCGAGATAATCCATCCACCTCACAGGTGTGGCATATCAAGATGCTGATTAGACAGCATGATTATTGCACAGGTGTGCCTTAGGCTGGCCACAATAAAAGGCCCACAATAAAAGGCCAATAAAAGGCCCTAGGGAGTACCAGGGTGAAACGGCCAATTTGCCAGGTAGACTATTGAATGGCGATGCAGAGGTGAACTATCTGGAGGATTAGGCAGATGTTCATGAGAACCAATTGGTGTGCCCCACACATGACCACAAACAACCCTTTCTACAACGTACGGCCCATCTTTAGTGCACTGAATGAGTGCACACACATCTACCTGAAACTGGCCTAGGACAGGGCCCAAGTGTAGTCATGGTCTAGCCCATAGGGGTCTAGCCGAACAAGCAGAAGTTCTTCCAGAGTGTAACTTTGTACATAACAACCTTTTCACCTCACTAAGCCTCTTCATGAAATGACAAAACAATGTTATGGATGTTTTGGAATGTGTTGTGTAAATAGGTTTAATTGAAGAATTTGTATGAATTCTGACTATGGTGTTTCCCACCGGTCACTTTTGTGACCGAGTATAAAACCTAATAACAACCTTATGTAAGAGCAACGGTCTCTACTAACCTCTGAACAGCTCTTAGATTGCTGTATCATCTCTCTCTCTGTCTTAGGGCCCAAAACATAAATTGTTTATGAATAATTAATTAAAGGTCAGGGAGGTAAAAGTATCATTAAAGTAGTACATACTTTGTTAGTACAGTACATAGTAGTACATACAACATTTTGTGTGCTACATTCCAAGTCTTCAAGCAATATGGAAGCTAATTTAGAAAATATTTAGTCACTATTTAGAGACACTACTGCACACAGAACCCATGTGTAAAGGCCCCGAAATAAAATAACGAACTGGTGTGACGTCATTTCGAACAAAAGGCCAAAATGAAGTTAGTTAGGAATTAACTTCAGGAGTTCATAACAGCTTGCCATAGCAAACTTTATGTAAAAGTTCTGTTAAACACCTTTCAAACTACCAATGGTCTGTGGTGATGTGGTTGGTGTGGCTCTGAGGCCTTGCTTTCTTTGACATGAAAATACGTTTATAGCAGAAATTGTTATAAAAAAAAAAAATTAATTGTAATTGAAAGTGAAACTGACACTGTTTTTTCATGTTTAATACTGTAAAGTTGCTTGCTTTAAAGCAATCTACTGTAAAAGTGCTATATAAATAAAAGTGGCTAGACTGGAGTGGCGAATTGCAGAGCTCGTGCAAACATAAAAATGTTTTCTATGATCAGATGCTAAATGCTGTTATTTTTGTTGTGTGTTTATTTTGTTATTGAGAGGACACCTCACAGTTAATATTTACATACTCATCTAAATACCACTCTCAGCAGTGTGGGTTGCATCGAGATGTTCACTAATAGTATACCACAGTCTCCATATTTCAAACTTTTTTTTACCTCTAAGTAGGGCTGAGCGTTTAAACAATAACAATAATTATCATAAAATAATTTTCCACAATAAAATTATGACAAAAGTTTGATACGTGTTCGATATACTGTTTATGCACTAAGTAATTAATGCTGAGCATTGCATGTTGTACTGGTGCCAGTACCAATTTGCCTGACTGATGATAAGGCGCTGTTGTGTATGAGAAACATTAAACGGCAAAGTGCGCCAAAAGTGGAGCTAAACAGAGCTGCTCATTTGCACTGCACGCCACACGAAACATTTATCAGCTCGGCTCAAAACACACCACAGTGTGAGCTTAGAGCGAATGCATTTCCTCTCTGACCGTCTCAAACATTCAACCACTAAACAGCGCTGTGAGATTCAGTGAAAATCGGTCCAGTTCGGTTCTCCCAAACACAAATCTGTGATTTAAACTAGTTTAAATACAGTTTAGAAGGCTTTTCAATCCAAAAGTTGCCAACATTTACCACGATTTACTGTAGTAACACTAACTGAAAATATGATATTGTAGCAGAAATAAGGAATATTCATATCCATTTTCTTTTATATTATTAATATAGACATTAAATGTATTAAAATAGTTATGGAATATAATTACAGTATTTTTTGGGGGGGGGGGGGGGGGGTTGTTGTTATTAAGCTATAGACATTTTTGAGCCCTTGTATTACACTAAATTACTTTAGGCGACTGTTTTTCATTACAAATACTATATAGAAGCAATATAGTTACTTGGTAGTGAGGTGCAATATACGTGGTTGTATTGTTTGCATGATCCAAATACTATGGAAGACCAAATTTTACCCTATAAAAATGAGGTTGTTACAATTATTTTACAGATGTTACTGTTTTTATTAATGAACAAATTTATATCTGCATCTTTATATCTATAGCTGTACTCTTGTACTGCATTTTTGGGGAATGTTTACTGCAAACTTATGTATTTACCTGAAGAGCTTAACTGAAAATCTCATCAGGGCAGCAAGAGAGTCACACCAGTGCCCCTGATCTCAAACATCATACATGAATGCTTCTCTTAAAAAACTGTGTTTGGCTGGAAATGGTGTCTCTTGTTCTTCTGCAGAATGAGTGAGCATAAGAGCAACTCCCTCCCAGCTTCAACAATCCACTTTACAGCTCTACATAAAACCCAGGAAAGCCATTTCTTATAAAGAGTTTACTGCACACAGGCATCCATGAAAACGGAGCTTAAACAAAATGAAGGCTGATGTGGCCAAAGTACACAGACTAAAACACTGAGACAGTGCTGTTTTCAAATGTTCTCAACATTAATAATAAGAAATGTTCCTTGAGCACCAGATCAGCATAACTGACACATTCTGAAGGATCATGCGACACTGAAGATTGGAGTAATGGCTGCTGGAAATTTAGCTTTTCCATCACAGGAATAAATTGCATATTCAAATATTTTAAAATAGAAAATAGTTATAGCCTTCATGTCTTTGAAATGTTAAATGCTGTAATAAAATGAATAGCCTACTGTAATACAATTAATACTGTTATATTGTATATATCTGTTTCATGTCAAGCCTATAAAAAACTCGGCTTAAATACACGTTTTTACACCTTTGACCCCTGCGCACCTTTTAAACTTCTGTCAAGAGCCTCTCCAGTCTGGAGGATTAGGCTACATACTCTAGTGCTCGTCAAACACCTGACATCCATCCTTAGTACTGCACTTGACTAGATGCTTTGGTAAATGGCACTAGCACAGTATGTGCACTTTCTTATAAGCTGGTTTGCTGAGAAAACATAAATGTCAATGTACTGATGTCCCTACTGTAGTAGTAGATATGTTCCCACTCTCTTTCTCTCTCTCTCATGTAACAGAGCTAGTCTAATGCTCATGCACAGTCACGAGAGCAGCTGTGCTCAATAGATCTGTGTGCCTCTGAAACAAATGTGTTAAAGGCGAAGTGAAATGCCTAATTGAAATTTGGTCGGACAAACATATTTTCCAAAACACATAAATACCAACACAAGCTTGATGCATGCTCAAAATGATAAAGTAATATAACGACAGCTACAAAGAAAGCCACAATAAGCCTGCAAAGCTGTTGTTTACCCATTCTGACAGATGAGTGATATCATGAGGCGCGGAATCTCAAAACATAAACATGGTGCACTCTGACCAATGAGATGACAGTTTACTCGCATGTGACTTGCATTGACAAATTGTGGACTATTTAGAAATGTTGCCTTGAAAAAAGCAAACTAAACAAAGAAGAAATTGCAACATAGCAACAATTTTAATCCATGTTTCGGAACAAAGCAAACAATATGAAAATGCCCTAAAGGCTGATAAAGATGGCTATATAATAGTGCATCTTACTCAGATTATTATATGGGCTTGAATGATACCTAAAAGTATGTGTCTTTTTTACAAGAGGTGTTACTAAACAAATTTGCGATTTTTGCCTGCCAAGTGATAAAACTGCAGAAAAAACTGAAGGGGCCTGAGCCACATCCAATGACCAGAATATTGTAGAGACTTAAAGGGATAGTTCACCCAAAAATGTTAATTCTGTGTCATTTACTCACCATCATGTTGTTCTAAACCTATATGCATTTTTTCTTCTGCTGAACACAAAAGAAAATATTTTTGAAGAATTTTGATTAGCAGTCGACATACTGATTGGTTTTAGAGAGTTTTATTTGACGCATGTGACTGTACGCTGCACAGAGCGGGACACTTCAGATGTGGATTTAAAACAGTCAAGTTAAAGAAATGGTATATAGTACATGTTTTCATATCAATTTTAAGTAATTAATTGGTTGACTCGATGCTGCACTAGTGGAAAACAGCAGTTTGTTTGGCAACAAGGGTGAGAAGACGCTAACATAAGTACCTCAAGCAGTTAAAACAATGTGACAGAATGTGAATGTGTGTGTAAAAATACACGCAAGTCTGACCCAAATGTGTGCATTAATTTATATCCAGCTGGTCACTTCATGCATTCGCTAGCCAGCGAAGTTGTATATTTAAAGCTAGTGACGTGAGAAAGCAAATTGAAATGTTCATGCAGCCTACAGAAACAAACAAATCAGAAACAACTGATTTCAGTTCTTTAAAATTTGAACACATTATTTTGTGTACACACACCGACGGCATCCAGCTACGTACGCAAGTATCTTCTTTTATGTTCTACAGAAGAAAGTCAGTCATGCAGGTTAATGAATGACATGAGGGTGAGTGATTCAGAATTTATATTTTTAGGTGGACTATATAGTGTGTGTGTGTGTGTGTGTGTGTGTGTGTGTGTGTGTGTGTGTGTGTGTGTGTGTGTGTGTGTGTGTGTGTGTGTGTGTGTGTTGAATCTGACACAAAACAGGACTTCAAAAAGAGATGCAGATTTACAGGAAGTGACAGGAGGAGGGATCATCTCAGTGAGGGAGAATAATCCCACGAGACGCATGTTCTACCAGCCGAATTCAGTCTAACAAAGAGAGTTTGACCACAGCTTCTGGATCTGAACACACTCATACCCCTTTTCCACCAAGGCAGAGCTGGTGCTGGTTCGGAGCCAGAGCCTAGTTTCAAATCGGTTCTTTGTTTTTCCACCGCCAAAGCACCAGCTCCGAACCAGTAAAACTGGTTCTTAAGTAGCACCAAATCATTGCAGGGTCTAGAACGGAGCCAAGAAAGAACCGCTTGCGTCAGGGGCTGGGGGCGGGGTTACCGTGGCCAACAAGACTGAAGAGAAACTTGTGACCGCCATTTTTAAATAGCAGCTAGTCGAGCTAATAGCAGCTCGATTATAATATCCGTCTATGTAAGTTACGGCGAGCTGCACGAACGCGTTGGATTCGCCGTGTTTGGATGCCGATTTATTTTCGCAAACCCATGAGCATCCATAGTAACGCAACGTCTATTATTGTTGATGCCTTGTTCGAGATGCATCGGAGCAGCGTGGACCGATCAGAGATTCGGGAGTGTTTGGAGATCATACGACTCCTTGTGCTTTTTGATCGCTTTCGCAGTGCTTTGATTTCATGTGCTGATCGTTCTGCGAGAAGCCGATGCATCTCGAACAAGTCTGGTGTGTTTGTGTTTGGCGCTGCCGCACTAGCGTTGCTGGGCAACATGATACGTATGCAGTGACGTAAGATATAGCTCTGTTGTGGCTCTCTGGCCGGTGGAAACGCAAACGGGTTCTTAGTAAGCTCGTCAGTCGAACCAACTCCGAACTGGCAATAGCTCTAGCTCTGAACCAGCACCCGGTTCTTGTTGGTGGAAAAGGGGTATCACACACACACACACACTTCACATCAATGTCTGACTAAGTTTACAGCCTCTCAACCACTCTGAAAAGAGGAAACCATGACAACAGAGCAGTAGAGCAGGCAGGAGATGATATCAGTGAGGCAACTGGAGAAAATGCTGTGAGGAGGTGGAAGAGAGATCCAGAGATGAACTGAATATATGGCTTTAATAACCAGAATGAATCCATTTACATTCCAGAGACTGAAATGAATAGATAAACAAACTGATGAAGAGAGTTTTATGTTTTCGAAAGAAAAAATGCTAGCAAAGTGAATCCTCCATTCGCATGTTATGAAAACATCAAATACAACATATACCACTGTTAATGTAATCTCACTAATATTGATATTAGCCCCTACGGAGAGATCACGTCATTTGAAATGTACATCTTTTATTAAGCAAAAAGCTTTTTAATGTTTAATAACACCCATCAATTATTTATTGGCTGTACTATAAGGCCGTACCTTCAGCACTGAACAAAAAAGGTTCAAGGAACAATGAAAACAGTATCAGTCAAAAGCAAACCCAGAAACACTGTTATTGTTATAGAAGTGGTTAATGAGGCTTGTTACTTTGTCAATGAATTTGTTAGAGACTGAACAGAAAATATCTACATATCAGGGGCTGAAATGTCTCAGAGAGAGAAAGGGAGATTTTAAGAGAACAAAAAAGCACTATTTGAATTAGGTGAAGTGTGCTTAAAGTATGACCAGAAAAATGTATTTGTTTTACCAAAGTAGAGAAAAATAAGTAAAAAAAGTAGAGAAAAATAAGTGAAATAGAGTAAAATAAAAATGCAAATGGAATAAATAGAATTTGTTTTATATTCACAAGAGGAACAAAACAATAGTATTAAATGAAACAAAACAAAACAAGAAATAAACCACAAAAGCAAATGATATTTATTAAAATATTTCATATTTATTCAAATATAATTTAAAAAGAAATTAGTGCTGGGCAATGATTAATCACAATTAAATCGCATCCAAAATAAAAGTTTTTGTTGACGTAATATATGTGTGTATACTGAGCCACATCCAATGACCAGAATATTGTAGAGACTTAAAGGGATAGTTCACCCAAAAATGTTAATTCTGTGTCATTTACTCACCATCATGTTGTTCTAAACCTATATGCATTTTTTCTTCTGCTGAACACAAAAGAAAATATTTTTGAAGAATTTTGATTAGCAGTCGACATACTGATTGGTTTTAGAGAGTTTTATTTGACGCATGTGACTGTACGCTGCACAGAGCGGGACACTTCAGATGTGGATTTAAAACAGTCAAGTTAAAGAAATGGTATATAGTACATGTTTTCATATCAATTTTAAGTAATTAATTGGTTGACTCGATGCTGCACTAGTGGAAAACAGCAGTTTGTTTGGCAACAAGGGTGAGAAGACGCTAACATAAGTACCTCAAGCAGTTAAAACAATGTGACAGAATGTGAATGTGTGTGTAAAAATACACGCAAGTCTGACCCAAATGTGTGCATTAATTTATATCCAGCTGGTCACTTCATGCATTCGCTAGCCAGCGAAGTTGTATATTTAAAGCTAGTGACGTGAGAAAGCAAATTGAAATGTTCATGCAGCCTACAGAAACAAACAAATCAGAAACAACTGATTTCAGTTCTTTAAAATTTGAACACATTATTTTGTGTACACACACCGACGGCATCCAGCTACGTACGCAAGTATCTTCTTTTATGTTCTACAGAAGAAAGTCAGTCATGCAGGTTAATGAATGACATGAGGGTGAGTGATTCAGAATTGTTGACGTAATATATGTGTGTATACTGTGTATAATTATTTTGTGTATATAATACACACACATGCAAGTATATATTTAAGAAAAATGTGTTATTTATATATAAAATATTTATATATAATATAAATTATCTATAAATATATATACAGTATAGACATGCAAATATTTCTTAAATATATACATGCATATATGTGTGTATTTATATACAAAATAATTATACACAGTATACACAAAAGTGCAGAGTAAAGGTCCTTGCACAGAGTCCGAAATTTTCAAATACGTTTTTTCGTATTCGTCATTCAGTGGCTCTGAATTGTCAAGACACCTCTCAAAATGCTTGCTATGGATGCGAAAAACGCAGAAAATCGAACCCGATCCAAATGTTTTTATTTCGGAGTCAGTGTGTAAATTTGATTGACACAATGTGAGGTCGTATTTATTTTTTACCGTGCGAAAATTTCGGACGACAGTGTGCAAGGACCTTAAATCAAAAGTAATAAAGCTAAAAAAAAATAAAGAAAAAAGGTATGTCAATAATTATAATAATCTATTTAGTATAATTGCAATAATCAGTGTTTTACCTCTACTATGGTTTTCAAAACATGCAGATACCTAATTTTATATAACAAATCATTCACGGTAAACAAAAGTTCCCTCAGTCCTGAAGCATATGAGCACTGACATGGTAATACTGAGTTGCCAAAACAACACACAGACACACACACACACACACACACACACACACACACACACACATGCATACATACACACACACACACACACAAACAAACATGTGAGAGTGTAAATAGGGGAGGATGAGGGGTGAAACTAATAACATCTGTGGGGCGATTGCCCCTTTTTCCCGAATTGACAATTAAAAAAATTATCACACAGACCAACAAACACCATCATTCATGCACAAACGCCTACACATCTCATATAATTTAGTGTGAAATGATGGGGTGGGGGGTGTTTGTGGAGGATTAGTCTTTTCCTTAACTGCTCAATGCATTCTCCTTAGTGAATGAAACAAGCTCTCCCTCACCAGACCCCCCCTCCCCTCCCCTCCCCTCCCCTCTCTTCCCCTCCCCTCCCCTCCCCTCTCTTCTCTTCCCCTCCCCTCCCCTCCCCTCCCCTCCCCTCTCTTCTCTTCCCCTCCCCTCCCCTCCCTTCTCTTCCCCTCCCCTCTCTTCTCTTCCCCTCCCCTCCCCTCCCCTCCCCTCCCCTCCCTTCTCTTCCCCTCCCTTCTCTTCCCCTCCCCTCCCCTCTCTTCTCTTCCCCTCCCTCTCTTCTCTTCCCCTCCCCTCCCCTCCCCTCCCTTCCCTCTCTTCTCTTCCCCTCCCCTCCCCTCCCCTCCCTTCTCTTCCCCTCCCCTCTCTTCCCCTCCCCTCCCCTCTCTTCCCCTCCCCCCCCCCTCCCCTCCCCTCTCTTTCCCTCCCCTCCCCTCCCCTCCCCTCTCTTCCCCTCCCCTCTCTTCCCCTCCCCTCCCCTCCCCTCCCCTCCCCCTCCCTCTCTATGTGATCTGCGCGTTTCTGCCAGTCTTTCCTCCATTTAACGTTCTCTGAAAGCTCTTTATGTAACTCAACCTTACAGCCGGAGCAAATGAACGGCAGACTAAACAACCACAACAAGTGCATCTCCTCAGCCTAGCATTACCCACAAACCCCTGCTGACAGCTTCTGCCTACATGACTTCCACCCAGAGATAAGGAGCCAATCAACACAACATTTGAATATTCATGAGAAGAGCATGTACTTTGGGTCTCACACAAACAAATTTGGAATAAAATCACTGTTCACCATGAAAATTTGGTATATTTTTGTGCATGGAAATGGTACCTTGAGAAAGATGAGAGTGAGGAAAGAAGGAAGACAGGGATGAGAGAAGAAAGCCAAAAGGTAGAAAATGATGAGAAAACAGGGATGAGAGAACGAAGAAAGTAAAAGAGGTAAGAGGAGGAAAAGAGAAGCTAGAAAAAGTAAAAGAAGAAAGGAATAAAAAGGGAAAACTAGAAAAAAGAAAATGGAAAGAGAGAGAAGAGAAAGAAGACGGGGATGAAATTAATTAGGAAGAAAGGGAAAAGAGAAGATATAGAAAGATAAGACATAAGACAAGGATGCGAAAAGAAAAAGAAAAGGTAGAAAATAAAAGAAAACAGGGATGGCAAGGGAAAAATATGGAATATGATGGAAAGAGACTTTTTACTTAAAATAAAAGTACATAAGTGGTATTATACCTCAGTGACCTATTAAGATAAGAACAGCACTGAACAGTACTTTGATACCATGGTACTATTTAACTACCATATTCATGTATCATTGTACTTGTTTAAAAAGGGTTGACAGGCGTCACAGAACAAACACAGTTACTAAACAACAAACACAACATGCTCGAGAGGCTCATTCACATACAGCAAAAGATAACATTATTAACAGAGGCAAATTCAGCACAACTCTCACACGCGAGCAGAGATGCTGGAATGAAGAGGAATGAGGATGTATACGTACTGCTGTAGAGAGTGTCTATCCAGGAGAGCCTGGGCAGTTCGCGAGTGCTCAGGTGCTCCATCCCCCCGCCTGCTGTCTCCTCCAGAGCTGCGTCTCCTCCGATCTCTTCCCTTACACTATCTCTCTCTTTACTCGCCCACAACTCGTCTGATCTCCTTAGTGATTATGGAGGGAAATAGACATATCTGAGTTTGAGATACAGAGCCGCTATGTGTTGCTGAGGAGAAATCGACTTGTCGGTGTGTGTCAGTTCGTACTACAGCTCCTCACATGTAATACAGGCTGGAGCCGCTCGCTGCCAACGGTTGCTATGGGAAGGAGAGGCACTCCTCCCCCCTCTCGATCTCTCTCTCTCTCGCTCGCTCGCTCGCTCATTCACTCTCGTTCAATCCCCTTTTCTTCAGTCCACTGCCTCAATTTTGTAATTTCATTCACTCTTATCTCTAAATACTAGTATAGTGGTTGCTAAGACAAGTACAATTCTACTATTGTTTATAATCAGGGTTATGAACTGGAACAAACACAACCATAAGTTTAGTATGTAACTCAGTCCCTAACATTTTGTGATTTAGATTTTCACATAAAACAGCCTTTTTGGGATTTTCACCTTTTTGAGAAAAAATTCAAACTAAGGTTAGCCTTAAGGTGCAAAATTGTGTCAAATATTCATGGGCAAAAAAGGTCCTTAGTATATTGTCATCAGTGTAGCGATATATAAAGCAAGACAGCAACAGAAGTCAGTGTCAAATCAAGCGGTTTTCTGTTGGTCAAAGTGGATGTCTGACCTCGAGAGACTGAACAGAAGAAATTAACTGGAGAAGATTTCCACTCCAAAGAAGGTGGAGCCTCAGAACACACCTACCTATTACATAATTGCCAGGGACCAAAGGTAGTTTGAAGGGGGGTAACCAGCTAGAGCAAACTTTTCCGGAAAGTTCGCTTTGGCAATCTGTTTTGAACTCCCAAAAGGAACACAATTCGAACTGTTCGAAATTACATCACACCACTTTGTTCTTCAATTTCGCTTGAAATCAGGGCCTTTAAAGTAGAAACTTACTGAACCTGTGATTTTCAAAGGAAAGCAACTCTGACACTTTATTTTTTCATGTTTAATACTGTAAAGTTGCTTGCTCTAAAGCAATCTATTGTATAAAGTGCTATATAAATAAACGTGACGTGACTTGACAGAAGTGCTGAATTGCAGAGCTCGTGCAAACATGTCCACATTGATCAGATGTTTTCTTAATTGTTTTCTCACCGCTGACATTTTGTTATGTGTTTATATTGTTATTGGGAGGAAAATGCATAGAAGAACTCCACAGTGAGTATATTGGGGCCTTAAGTCATGTCTGGTGACCAGAATATCATAAAGACTAAAAGGGATAATTCACCCAAGAATGAAAATTCTGTCATAATTTACTCACAATCATGTGGTTCCAAACCTGTATGACTTACTTTCTTCTGGTTTCTTTCACAAAAGAAAAATATTTTGAAGAATGTTGGTAACCAAACCATTTTGGTTACCACTGACTTTTATTTGATGAACAATGGGGAAAAAAATGCATTTGTTGAAATAAGCTTTTTTTGTTCTGCAAAAGAAAAAAGATTTACAGGTTTGGAACAACATGAGGGTGAGTAAATTATGACAGAATATTTTTGGGTGACCTATCCCTTTAAGAGTGGGCTGTACGCAAATACCTAGCAAACACCAAGAACTTCCTAGCAACCACAGATGACACCGTTCATTCGAACTCCTCGTTAAACCCCAAACTCCTCCACAGGGATTTGGGTTGATGTGGTAACAACCCCCTGCTCTCCAGAAAACACTGTTAGGGTTGGGCAATTTAACAATTATTATTTTTTTTTTGCCTTTGGATGATCCTCAATCTCATTCTTCTGTATGCATTTTTTTAAGCAAGTTAAAAATAACTACTTTAAAATACATAAAGAAAAACCTGTTCATTTTGTTTATATGCACCAATATGACAATACAAACTAACAAACATCAATAACATTAACCATGTATATTTGTGCTAAAGGATTTTAATATATCCACACAGAGACCTTGTGTAAAATCTTGAGTCATGACAAACAAATCGCTGCATCAGAGCATTGAATCAATTCACTGAAACAGCCAATTTGAATTGAGTCATGGAAATTAAATAAATCAAAGTTAACAACTCTAATTCCACTTTTTCATAGATCTATTAAACATGTATCTATGTCTTGAATTTTATGCTTAAGCGAAAGTGAAAGTAAATATTGTCTAGCTCAAATTTCAACTCAACATGTTTCTCATTAAATTAAAAGAAAGTAAAAATTGAAAAGTAAAAAAAAAAAAAAAAAAAAAAACATCACTATTAGGAGTCTGGAATCTGGTCTGATGTTTTACTCTATAGGAAAACCTACGGGGCATAGCACATTGATTAATGCAATATTTATAATGTTTCCTATTAGTCACTTTGTCGCCAAATCATTGCAAATATTCTGAACATTCAAAACACTGCTCAGTGTGTTTATATGTTTTGAAGAGAAAGCAAGAACGCTAAACCAGAATCGCTCAGGAGATGAACATTAGCTTTAGAATTCAATTCAATCGATTTTTCTGCCATAGCACACAGCATTAATCCATCACACCAGATTATAACTGCACTAGTGTACTTTACTAATATCTTGAACTGAAACTAACAAGATATCAGTTATGATATGTGATTTATTTCTTTAAATAACTTTTTTTTTTTTTTTTATAAATTTCCGTTATCCACAATTAACTTCTTTTTTTTTTTTAAGATTTTAACCATTTTGGTAATTAATCCAGTCATTTTAAGCCAAAATGGGGGTCAACCTTGAACAAATTGCAACAGAAGCAAACTCATCTGATTTTGTATCCTCAATATGTCCTGACTCCTGAGTAAGGAAAAAAAAGCCCAGAAGAATCCCATTAGGGGAAAGTTTCGAAAAAGACCCAAATATAGCCTAGTCATACGCCTATTCATTCTTTTTCTTACGTGAATAGGGTAAAAATTTTAACCTTTAGATATCACCATGAAAATTACTGAGTTGATTACTTACATCAAGACAAACAAAAAAAATGTATTACACGTTTTTTGAAATTGTTAACATGGACAAATGGTGCATAATCTAATTACGTATGTGCTAATTTGCATAAATACCACAACAGATCTAAACATTGGGTAGGCTATAGCCAGGTGAAAATGTCTTGTTGAATCTTGTTGACACATAACAGTAAAATACTTAATGTTAAGGTCTGAATGGAACCCATTTAGGCTACCCATGAAAGTTTGAAGTGGCAGAAGTGGCAGTGTGCCGATGTTTGTTTATTTTGAGTAAAACACGAGAATCTCACAAATCCAAAATCTCAGAAATAACCAGTATTGGAGTGCAGCCTTACAGAGAGACTCAGGAAGAGGTTGCAACTTTGAGATGCACCTGGACATTTCTGAATGGTTAGTGGATAATTTATGTAGTTGTTGTGGAGTTACATTGATTCATCTCATCCACTTGCAAGTACCCTCATGTTTAACTTTTACACAAGTTGACACAGTTCCCCGAGGTCTTTATAAGACAGCTGTGACATTTTTTGGTCAAATAGTGTTCTGTGCTCGTCTGTTCAGCCAACGACAGAACAGTTTGCATGCTTTGTTCGAACTTTTGCCATTGCATTAGAACTGGTTACACTGTTGTCGCTTGCGAAAACCAAATGGCAGTGCCGTGGGTGGAAACGTGCAGATTAAGAGGCGGTAATATTATAATAAAATCCCCTTCCTAAGTCAGAAGGGGAGCGAAATCTGATCGGCTTATTTTTTGACATGCTTGCAGAGAAAGGCTCACCTAAACAAAGTTACTGGGTTGTCACTTTTCACATTTTCTGGGTTGGTAGATGCACTGGGGACCCGATTATAACATTTAAAAACGGAAAAAGTAAGATTTTCATGATATGTCCCCTTTAAATGTCTTTAATTGCTCATTGTTGCAGTGGGTCTGATGATCCCAGCAATGTTGGCATGACTTATCGTGTTCTTTGTGCTTGGCCCCGATAATTGCTGCTTGCAGCTATATTTATTATCATTATTATTCATTTTAAAAACAGATGATCTGCTTAACATTTTTCAGGATTATTTGAGGAATATAAAGTTCAAAACAGCAGCATTTATGTGAAGCAGATTTTTTTTTGTAACAATTTACAATTCTTTTCTGTCACTTTTGATGTAATGCATGCTTGCATTTAATGCATTCTTGCTCAAAAGTAATAATTTCTTTGAAAAAATATATCTTACTGCCCCCAGCCTTTAGAACGGTAGTATAATATTTAAATAGTGTTCAGTTTTATTACCAGCCATTTCTTGGTTATTGGACATAACATAACACTATCTGCTTACCATTATTGGCTAGAATTCAAATATTAGTGCACATTAGAGAGAGAGAGAGAGAGAGAGAGAGAGAGAGAGAGAGAGAGAGAGAGAGAGAGAGCAGAGAGCAGAGAGCAGAGAGAGCAGAAAGATCAGAGAGAGAACTTAATACATCATGCCTTGGGCAAGGAACCCCCATAACAAACCCCTAAAAAGACATCCCTGTTCCCCCCAAACTCCACCCCCACATACACACACAGAGGCAAGGGTTGTGATAAGCCAGACTGAACAACTTCAATTAGGACACAAAGGCGTCCTGGGAGGATTCCCCCCAACCTCTCACAGCAAGCTGCCAGCGCTAAACCCAAGACAAAGAACACAATCCACATACACGTACAGTATACTCGCTCAATACAGATTCATAAACACTAAACAGTGCATCTCAGAGTATCCACTTAAACACTCAAGATCTATATGTGCACAAACTCATAAACACTAATGTCTCGCCAGAGGTCGTTAGAAGTCAGACTTTTAGAAAGGCCCCCAAAGACCCCAAATTAAAGTGCTGTCTCTTGCCAAGTGTGTGTGTGTGTGTGTGTGTGTGTGGCCACTCGTGGCAGAGATAAGCAGCAGTTCATTAAATATGGATCTGACATACACACAACTCTTTTTGTTTCTGGATGAAGGCCACCAGGACGTCAACACAACAGGGGCTTGTGATAGAGATGGGCTTTACAAAGAACAATAAGTTTGCACACTAGACTAATGAAAAAAAAGAAACTTGAATTAATCTGATTAGTGTAGGGGTGTGATAATATCGTGATTGTTGTTTTAATGATGTGTGATCTGAAATTATTGAGTAGGCTATGTCCCTCACACTGCAAAACAAAACACACAGAGAGTTGCACGGATACACTACGTGATGTAGTCTAGTACGGCCATTCCCAAACTGTGGTCCGCGGACCACTAGTGGTCCGTGAGGGTACTGCAGGTGGTCCGTGGAAAGGCAAAATAAAATATAAAATAATATTTTTTTACCTTCATTTTACCAGGAAATTCCCATTAAAAAAGTAAAAAGAATATGTAGGCCTATATTGATATACAATTTAAATTAACTTGTCAAGTTATTGTGTGATTACTAAAATAGGCTAGTGGCGCTCGGCCGTGACGTTCAAGTTCAGTGCCGTTAGAACCACAACATGGATCGGTGAGTAGCAAGAAGAGAAAAGTGGCAGAGGCAGATATGTTCTCATTATCACATCACACGCATAGCCTTTAGTTTATAGGCAGTTTATGAAACGAAATGTTTATAAATGGAATGAATAAGGCCTGTTATTTTAATTTCCAGTTAGTTTCTTGACCTCGCGTTTCTGAAATGTTTTGCGGATGTGCTTGTTAAGTGAACAAACTCAAGCCTAACGTTACTTTTTGAGGACTTGTAAAACCCTAAAATCGCCAAAGGTTTTGAAATGTTGACTATATCCAAGTGTTCTTATTACTATTGTATAGATTTCATACTCCATTGCTATGGAAATAAGCCTGTTCAAATGAACCTGATTATGCCCTCGGGCGCTTGAGTAAATAAATAAATTAAATATGTGGCAACTGTTGTGAGCAGTAAACTTTCTTTTAACAAGCCGTATATACTGATGTGATGACCAGATATAGTTTTAGTGCTAGTAAGCCTATTTAGAGGTGCGGATTAATTCAGGTGTGTGTAGACATATTTTATTATGTGTATTATGAGGTGGTCCGCGAAAATTCTTGATTACAAATAGTGGTCCACACACACAAAAAGTTTGAAAACCCCAGTAGGTAGACTAGTGTACTGGCGCATTTAGAGCGCACGCTTTCACTGCGTGATTTAATCGATTAAAATGCATTTAGAATGGCCTCAATATTCAAGTTAAGCTGCAAAAATACCTCTAGATGTTTTTTTATATTTATATAATTTAATAGAGTTAAATCAATATTACACGAAGAGTGCCATTTTTTTGCAAATATCAGCATGATTACAAATGTGATAATGATTTTATACAATCGTTCAATAAACAAGAAGTTAATATTTAAGGACTTACATTTTAGACACAATATTGCTAACGAAAATAGTTCCAAACAAAGCCACAGGAATGTTTTGCATCTCTGAGCAACGTACGGCTGTGAATGAATGAATCGTTTGCATAAATGAATCAATGACTCACTCATTAAGACAGTCAAATCAAAGCCACTAGAAGGCAAGCCTGCAACCTATAGCCAAAAAAGCATAACGGCTGATCGTAACGCTCGGCTGTAGCGGTCGCAAGGGTGTTTTGCGTGAAGACCACTGGCTGTTTTTTTTAATGGATGTCAGTGGAGAAGAAGCTTCACTACTGAATAACCCGCTTTCTTGAGGAAATAGCTTATTTAATGAATCATTTAATGCTTGTCCAGTAATCTTCAACATGTTTTACACTAAACAATACTTTTGTTGGGAACGATAGTTCCCAGAAACGACAGTTAAGACTCATTTACGGTATTACCATTGTATTTAATAGTAATACTGAGTAACAATGTAGGCTATATTGTCTAAAGAAAGTAAAAACTGATGTTTTCTTTCTTTGGCGTTCAGGTTTTAGCAGTTATGATTAGACTTGAATTGTAATGACTATTATTATAACTGCATGTATGCATACGCATTTTAATGAATAAAGAGAAAATAAAAATGTCATTATAAATATTGTGTCATATTGTATGTTGCTTAGTGAAAATAAAAAAATGTTCTTTCTATCGCTGCCAGTTTAGACTTGCATTGTAATGATTTATGACTGCTGGTGTCTAATGATGATGATGATATAACGCTTTTTAAAGAATTAAGGTAAAAAATACATATAATTTTAATGAATTAATTATGTATTAAATTTAAGGCTTAGTCGACCATAAATGTTATTAGTCGGTTAGTCGAAAAAAAAAAAAAACTTGTGGTGAAGTCACGCAGTCCGTGAGGGACAGATTGTTAACGGTGGGTCCTTGTGGTAATTACAGTATGTGCCGGAGAACATCAACGTCAAATATGGCTTATCATTTGAAACATGCAAGTAGTAGCAACTTTACATAACTTCTGGCTTTAATGTTAACCTATATAAATGTGCGCTATTATTAGGCGCATATTCAAGTGTTTGTGAAGCGTGTGGAAGCTATTAGCACGCTTACTGCATGACATTTAGGCGCTGGCACGATCACTTACATTTAACTTAAAATACTCAAGGGTAGCCTAATACGTCATTCGAAACGGACAAATTGTTTTTGTGTGCACTCAAAATAACTAATCATTGTGCTTTTGTAAAATAAAGAAAACAATCAGGATGAGCTTTCTGCCGCCTCGGTCTCTGCAAATTACACAAAAACACTCATTACAACTAACAGTAAACAAATATATACAGACCATATGCCTTTTCAGGGGGTGCTTAATAAACTAGTAAACTTTATATCCATAAAAAAACGTTGATAAATAAACTGCGTGCTCTCCCTTACATTACTGCCGTGACCAGTATCGCTCCGAAGACTGTAAGCTGGATCACGAACAGTTGGTACTGATCCATCCTTGAGTAACAACTTTTTAGAAAAGCCTGCTTTGGACTGACCCTCGTTCACAAAGCAGTCTGGTGTAAAATGATTCACGCAAACATAAACGCATTTAGGTAGATTGGGGGTTAGATTAAACAAAAGTAATCCACTGCGTCTTCAGCAGCTCAGATGTCGGGAGCAAATGACGACTGCTAGCCTATATTCATTCTTACATCCAACAACAAAACACCTCAATCGCTTAGGACACATTCTTTTCTACAGCTGCTCCGGCAACGAAACAATGGCACACTGTTTACAGCTTACTCAGGGCAGGTCTATGCTAAAACGGCAGTGTCCATCAACAGTCGTGGGAGGGGCCTGTGCAAAGTGACGTCAGTTTGCCCAGAATCTGCGAACAGCTTGTTCTGAGACAGTTCTTTTGATTTATGGGGATAAAAAAAAAAAAAAAGCACTGGGTGGATTTTTATCATTATAGGGTGATTGTGCCACACACTGCCAACACACATTTATGTTCAAACACCATGTAAAAGTGAATTTTGCATAATGGGTCCCCTTTTAAAGCTCATTATTATGATTTGGCTTACTAATATACACGTGCGATTAGTCAACTAATCACTTAAATGAACGACTAATAGTCGACTAGAAAAATCTTTAGTCGAGGGCAGCCCTAATTAAATTACAATTACGTTTTTAGTGTACTTTTAAATGTAGTTTTATGCACTCTGTAGTGACTAGCACTTTGCAACCAATAAATAAATGTGTTCTTTTTTCCCACAGTAAAGCACATTCCACAAACAATGCAGTCCTACTGTACGTTTACTAGCGATATAACACCACATCTCCAATAGTAAGAGATACGGACGCTCTCATCTCCCTATAATAAGAAAGCTTTTGGCAATATAATGTAGTGTGATGCAAGGAGCAATACGAGACAGTTTCCCATCCACTGTAAAGTTTTCGCTGCGTTCACATCACACTAGCGAAAACAGAGAACGTGAAGACACTTTAGAAAACGTTTTCATTGGAAAATTACATTTTTAAATTAAAACGTATTATTGTGGATGTTGTATTAGATTAACATCATGCACAGAAATTAAAGACACAATCACACTGTAAAACTTATTTGTTGGTTTAACAAAGTTGCCTAACCTGGTTGCCTTAAAATTTTGTTAAAATTGATACAAAGAAAGAGAGAAGTTTACTGATAGAGATAAGTACCAGCACATTATTTCTCCACTTCAATCACTGATCTCACCAAAGGCTGACATTTGCCTACACTGGATGTGAGCGTCACAACAAAAGCGAATAGAATTCATTATAATCACTGATGCTGTCTACCCTCAGTACACAGATGTGCATTCAGTTCCTGGCATACTCCACGCACATGAGTCTGTTAAAAGGACAAACAGAAGGCTGAAAAAGTGCATGTTCACTTTGACGTGTCCAGTTTAAACAGCTTGTTTGAGCCTCTGTACAGACTTCAAGGATCCCAGCATTGGAAAGAAGTGGATGGTTTATTTTAATGCTATCCTGTAATCCTTTAAAGAATTACCTGTTTGTTCGGAGCATTTTGTTTTGTCAGCAAGGCACAGTGTAATGGAGAGTTCGCAAAGAAACGCAAGTTAATTATTTATTTCATAATGCTTTGTCCGTAAATGACGAACTTGGATGGATAATGTTATCAAAACATGAGTGGGCGTTGATTCCGTTTTCTATTCAATGGCATTAGCCAATCATAACAGTGGCCATTTACTGACAAGCCTTAAATGAGCTTTATAAACATTATAAGTGAACATATAAAACAAATAAAACATATAACATATAAAAACATAAAATAAAAAAATATTTAATCCATGCCATGGCCCCTTTAAATACCAAGATCGAACTTTTAGGCAATGCTCCGTGAACGAAACTTCACTAAATATTATTTGTATCGTGCCTACCACAATACATTTTGTGCATTGATACTATTGAAGTTCCAGCTTTCAAAATCTTTACATTTTATTATTAAATAAAAAATAATAAAGAAAATATAATTTTGTCTGCCCATTTAAATGTTTGTATTCAACTAATTAATTAATTATGAATTAGTATTCAGTTGTCTAAATAACACCTTTAATTTCAGTTTCAGTTTCGGCAAAAACAATATTTCAGTGCATCACTAGTTATTAAAATATTAGTGTTTATAAAAATTTACTTTGAGCATTGGATGACAGTAAAGATAATCTAAATGTATAAAAAGGAGGAAATGACCATGTGCACATTTAAGTATCGATACTGGCCAATACTGATAAAATAAAACATTTCCAATATTGTCCGATAACTGATATGGTACCATAATATTGTGCGGCCATAATGATGAAAAAAAAAATCTAATAATCAAGATGTACTGAAATGTACATTTACTGAATGTAAAAATTTAGAATGATGAAAGGGGCAGCAGAACAGTCCCTTTAAGAATGAGTCACTAACTGACTAACCTCTAACCTAAATACTGTGTGATGCACACTGTGATTGTAACGGCCCTGTGAAACACCAAAACACAGACACCCACTTCACAGAGTGTATAGACGGCATGCAGATAGTAGATCAAACACACACCACAGGGCACACACATATGCAACATTTGTCCTCTTCCTGTTGAATCACAAATGGCCAATAAAAATTTGATTCTTGATTCTGCTGAGTGGTCAGAAAGCCATTAACTTGCTCCGTGTTGAGAGCTTCAGACTGCTGTCATGAGCACTGAAAGGAGCTGGATCTCGTAGTTCAGTAACACACTGGGGAAAGTCGGTCGCCCTCTGCCTCAATGACTGACGAGACACCCATAGATCTTTTAAACAAAAATGGTATGGTATGGAATAGGGGTCTGTACACTTCTCAGAACTGTATTTCCTTTGACTTATGCTGTTCACACCAAACGCAAATTTAATTATTTGCGCGAGTAGATTACATACAAAGTCAATGCAAAGACACGAATAGACGCGAATTCGCGCCGGGCGGATTTCAACTCGAAAATTTCAACTCGAGCGTAAAATTCGCATGACGCATTGTCATGCAAGCCAATCAGTTAAAAGCTTTTTGATAAGTCCTAAAGTAGTGCTGGAAATGGCTGTCTTCCAGGCGCAGGAGTTGTGTGCGCTTCTGGATGGTGCATTTAACCCAGACACCTCTGCGTTTCGGAGTTCCACAACAGGTACAGTGTAGCAAGAGTAATTATTTCCAACATGGTTGATGATGGAAAAAAATGGCAGAAAGAAATGTTGTTGTTGATGTGCGTGACACTCCTAATCGCGCAATGTTTTTATTGGTGACGGCGTGAGTGACACGAAAAACAAGAAAAATCCTGCGAGTTATCTAAAAAGCGAGTAACGCCATGCGAATTTTCGCTTCGCTTTTGGTGTGAGCACACCATAAGAACGGTAAGTGTGGCGAGGGGGGCGTGGTTCAGCGAGGTCTGCACCGGGAGAGAGAGACAGAGTTTTGCCTGGCTACTAGTTTCTCTGTATAGCTGGCTAACTGTGCTATTATAAAATAAAATAAAATATATCTGATCATTCAAGGAGCCATCCACACAGAACGCGTTTTTGCTTTGAAAACCGGAAGACAGGGGCAGTGGAATGGGGGGGAAATGCAAGGCTGAGAAGCATTTTTTAAAAGTTGAACTTCTTTTAACTTGAGGGCTATGTTTTTAGAGCACAGTGTCAAGCGCAAGACGCTGCAAAAGATGCAAGAAGCGAGCGCAACGGTCATACACCAAAGTAGCGCAGTGGAATGGAAAAACGCATGCTGTCTGAACGGCCCATAACGCGGCCACTATTTATATCTCATTTAGTCTGTAAACTCTTGCATTACTGAGGCAACGTTTGCATTTGTATTACAACATATCAACATATACACTGCCGTTCAAAAGTATCTTACGTTAACCAAGGCTGCATTTATTTGATTAAAAATATATTTTTTTAAAACAGTAATATTGTTAAATATTATGACAATTTAAAATAACTTTTTTCTATTTGAATATATTTCTCTCTCTTTCTATCACTATATTGTAAACAGAGCTCAGAAATTGCCTCTCATTTCCTGACTTCAAAACCATTAAATAAGTAATGTATATGCTGACGACACATTGTGGGCTAGTAATCTAGACATGTTTTGACTGTCTAATTAAATACTGGATTTATTTTACAGTGCATTTGCTATGTTGACAGGCTTCAGTCTGCAGGTGGGAAAGGAGAGCTGTTCCTAGATCAGTTCAGGAGGCTTCTCATTCAGAAGAATGAGACAAAGACTCACGTCCTTCTGAGTGGATGTGCTGACACACATTCAGTACAAAAAAAAAAATCAGTTTGATCTATTGAGGTCACAGCATTGTGCTCTGATTGGCTACTGGATACGGTGGTTGGATATCTGTTTGTGTGCATAGAGCATCTCACAGTGTTGTGATCAAACATGAATATAATTGGTGTGACTAAGGGTGCTTTCACACTAACAGTTTAGTTAAAAACCCTTTGTTTGTAAATTGCACTATGCAAGGTGTATTTTTATTAAGGAGAAAGTAACAGACAGTGATAAAGAGAGAGATGGAGAGCAAGGTAGCTCTATCCGAGCACTTGGTATTTTTCCAAAATATCATACCTTGCCTGGGGCAAACACTGTTCTCTGACAAACTAAAATCCATTAGTTTATACAGATGCACTCAAAGCCTGCTGACCGCACAATGACCACACAAACACTCTGCTGCCATCTAGTGATGCCGCTGTGTTAGCATTCTGGTAATATTTAAAGGTGAACTATGTCCTTCTTGTAATACTTCCTCCTATCAAGCGATGAGAAAGCCAATCTTAGGCCAAACATCTGAAAAACAACACTGTGGCTCTATTTCTATATCTAAAATGCACACTCAAAGATGTGCTGAACTGTGAATCTAGTCAAAGCTAAAGGCTAAACACATTACCCATCAAAATGCAACATGGCCTTGAGTGCATTACTGCTATATAAAATATAGTATTGTTACGGTCTTGGACCTGTTAGCTCCTCCTCCTCTGCGGTTTGCCTGTTCGTTATGTCTCCCCTAATAGGTGAGCAGAGCACAGGTGTGGCGTGTTGCGGGTGATTGCCCCAGGACCGCGTGTGCTTGTTTCCAGTATCCTGGGTGTTAAAAGCTCTCCAGACCGGGTTGAAAGGGGCCGCCGCTTCTCCTTCTCTCCTGCACCGTTTTGTTGATTTTGTTTCCTTTTGCATGACACTTCACATACCCTGATGGCATACGTTTTCGTTTCTTAAGTTTAACAATTACACTGACTTTATTTATTTTACGTTGCTCATTCTTTATCTTTAATAAATATATTTTTGAAATCAAATAATCCGCGTGGTCTCCCCTCTCTGTTGCATAGCCCGGTAGGCTGTATGTAACAGATTGGTGGCTCGTCAAGGGATTTGAACGTTCGGGATCTGAAACGATAAACAGACTGAGGGGGTTCGTCAAAATAAGGATTTGGAATAACATCGGTAAATATATATTTGTTGATGCTTATAACTAGGTTTTGAATAGCCTAGTCGTTAGAGGTTTAATATATTTTAGGACCGTTTTCATTCGTTTGATTTGGAAAGCGTTTTTTGTTAGTTCATTGAGTTGAACGTTTTTGTTTTGAATCATTGGGAAGACGCATGTGGATTAGTTTGAAAATTAATTGCGTATTAAGTTATTTAATTATTTTTCGTTATTGGTGCGGAGAGGAGGAGAATATTTTGTTAAATTTGTGCCTGAGCTGTTTCAAAGTGGCGTAAGCCAGGTTGAAGAATTTGCGGTGAGCTATTGTTTGGTAAGTGTGGGTCTGCACTGCGCGTTCAATATTGAGTCTATTGATAAAGTATTCGATAAAATTATCGGAGTGTTGCGAGTGCCCGTCAAGTTTTTTTTATTTTTGTTTGTTATTTTAGTTTGTTATTTTTGTGCTATCCTGGGCAGAGGGCACCGTCGTGGATGCCTGCTTTAACGACATTTTGTCGGGGGAGTTAAGGCACCGCTGATATTGTGTATTAAAGATCTCTGTCCTTGGGAGATGCATGAAGAGGATCGCTGTTTTTTTTTCCTTTCTTCCTTTTTATAGGGCAGCTCCGTTTTGTCTCGTCTTGATGCGCAGTGTTGTGGCCACGCTTACATTTGAAAAGGTGAGCTTGTTTTTCTTTAGAATCTGTAAGAATTGTATGCTGTAGGATTAGTTAAAAATTTTATGGTTAGTTTGGAGGATTTTTTTTTAGCTCCATCTGTGGAGGTTCTGAATAATTTGACAAAGGATCAGTTGCGTCAAGTTTGTGAACATTATAACTTTGACCTGGGTTTACCCAGAACAGCGAAATTAACTCAGATCAGAGTGTCAGTTCAGGCGGAATTGGTCGTTAGGAATATTCTTTCGTCACCTGCATCTCTAATTATGGAGGAGTTAGAGTTCGGAGAAGCAACGTCGACACCTCTTTCGACAGAGTTTTCTAAAATGTCACTTACGTTTGAGCAACAAAAGGCGTTGATAGAAATGCAACAGAGAGAAAGAGAAGCTCAACGTGAGGCAGAGCAGAAAGAAAGAGAAGCTCAACGTGAGGCAGAGCAGAAAGAGAGAGAGGCAGAACGTCAAGAGAGAGCAGCTCAACGTGAGGCAGAGCGTCAATTAGAGATGGAAAGAATAAAAAGTGAACGTGAGGTGGCTTTAGAACGGCTGAGACTGAGCGCTGAAGGTAGGCTTCCAGTTGATGGGGATGAGGGTACTTCTCCTAGGGGGTCTGTGCGGTCCCCTGATATATCTAACATGGTTAGGTTGCTGCCGAAATTCAATGAGAGAGATCCAGATATATTCTTTTCTTTATTTGAGAGTGTGGCTGATGACCGTGGCTGGTCTGACTCGGAAAGAACGTTGTTACTCCAAAGTGTTCTTGTAGGTAGAGCACAAGAAGCGTTTATTGCGTTGCCTGTGCCAGATAGAAAAAAATATGTCAAAGTAAAAGAGGCAGTGCTTAAAATTTATGAATTAGTTCCTGAAGCTTATCGTTTGCGGTTTCGCAGCTGGAGAAAGGGAGATAAACAGACGTATACAGAGGTAGCGAGGGAATTGTACAGCCACTTTAATCGTTGGTGCTCTGCGGTGGGAGTCACTACTTTTGAAGATTTGTCTAATCTGATTGTTTTAGAACAGTTCAGAAATATTCTTCCTGAGCGTGTTGCTACCTATGTATTTGAGCATAAGATGAAAACCGCCGCAGAAGCCGCAGTCATGGCTGATGATTTTGCTTTGACACATAAGTATAGTTTTAAAGAAAACAATACAGGTAAGGGTTATCAGGAACAACGTTTTGGACGTTTCAATAGAGTTTTGGGGTCTTCGTTGGGTTCATTTGAGTCACCTACTCAGAGTAGAATAGATTCACACTCTAGTCAGTCACACAGAGGTGCTGTGAGTTTTCGCAGAGATTCTAGGTTTTCTGCGTTTACACCTGCTAGTCAGGCTAAGAATGATGCTGATGTGTGTCGATACTGCTTGGAAAAGGGGCATTGGAAGAAAGACTGTCCTGTTTTAAAGGGGAAAAGTCAGAGAAGGGGTACTGAGGTTGTTAGGGGGGTCACACTTGCTGTATCTGAGTCAATACCTGCTAAAGTTTTGGTGGGTGAGACTGAGGTTAAAACTGAAGGCGTTGTGATTTCACCTCAGCCATTGGGCCTGAGTTCTGTTGAAGTTAGTGAGAGAAATGGTAGGGCTGATTCAGTTATAGCGGGTGGAAGTGGTTACTTTCCTTTCGTTACTGATGGTCTTGTTTCACTGGTGGGTAGTTCCATCCAGGTGCCAGTTAAAATACTTAGGGATACAGGGGCATCGGAATCTTTTATCCTGGAGTCTGTTTTGCCTTTTTCTGCTGACTCGAGTACTGGGAACAATGTTTTAGTCCGGGGGATTGGGTTGCAGGTTGTTTCTGTTCCTTTGCACAGAGTTAATCTGCGGTCTGATTTAGTACAGGGGGAAGTAAAGATAGCAGTCCGCCCTTCCTTACCAATAGAGGGCGTCCATCTTCTTTTGGGTAACAATCTGGCTGGAGAGCGTGTCTGGCGTGATATACCGCCCCCTGTAATTGTTAAGAATGTTCCCTCTATTGCAGATGACAGTGACGTTCGTGGTCAGAATTTGTCTGTCTTTACAGCTTGTGCTGTGACACGGGCTATGAGCCGTGCCTCTAATGAAGATGTTTCTCAGACTAGAGAGTTTAAGTCTGTTATTGTGCCTAATTTACCTTCTCTCTCTCATAGTGATTTTGTTGCAGCTCAAAAGGAGGATGTGACATTAAAAGATCTGTTCGTTGGGGTGTTACCACCTGAGGAGTTGCGCAATGCAGTGAGGGGATATTTTGTTCAGGATGGGTTGTTGATTCGGAAGTGGTCTTCTCACACTGACGAAGGGGTTGAGGATCCAGTGTTTCAGGTGATAGTACCAGTTAAGTTTAGAGATTTGGTTCTACAGACAGCTCATGGGGAGGTAGCTGGGCACTTGGGGGTAAGAAAAACCTATGACCGTCTTATGCAGTACTTCTATTGGCCTCGCCTAAAGAAGGATGTGGCATCCTTCATTAAGACGTGTCATGTATGCCAGTTAACAGGGAAGCCTAATCAGGTGTTAAAGCCAGCTCCACTCTACCCTATTCCAGCTGTAGGAAAACCATTTGAACATCTGTTAATTGATTGTGTGGGACCATTGCCTCCATCTAAGTCAGGGTGTGTTTACCTGCTGACGGTGATGTGTCAGTCTACCCGATATCCTGCTGCCTATGCTTTGCGTACAATAACAACTAGATCTGTGGTGAAAGCCCTTTCACAGTTTATCTCTATTTTCGGTATCCCTCATATTATACAGAGTGACAGAGGCTCTAACTTTACGTCACGCATGTTCAAAGAAGTGCTCGAGCAGTTGCGGGTGAAACATCAACGTAGTAGTGCTTATCACGCCCAGAGCCAAGGGGTTCTGGAGCGTTTTCATCAGACACTGAAATCACTTCTCAGAGGTTATTGTGTTGAGCTTAACAGAGACTGGGAAGAAGGGCTCCCATGGTTAATGTTGGCAGCACGAGAGGTTACCCAGGAGAGTACGGGTTTCTCGCCTAATGATTTGGTATTTGGCCATAGAGTTCGTGGGCCTTTAGCAGTCTTACAGGGGGAGCTGAAGAGTCTTGAGTCTCCTGTCAATTTGTTGGACTACGTAAATGGTTTTCGGCGTAGGCTGCTTTTAGCCTGTGAGATGGCGACGGACAACCTGACTAAAGCCCAACAGAGAATGAAGAGTTGGTATGACCGTCGAGCTGAGCCAAGGGTCTTCAGTCCTGGTGATCAGGTTTTGGCCTTGTTGCCAATAGCAAACTCTCCTTTCCTTGCAAAATATACAGGTCCTTATAGGGTTGTTCGACAGGTGTCAGACTTGAATTATTTACTCTTCACACCAAATCGTAGGCGTTCCACTCAGCTCTGTCACATAAATCTGTTGAAGTCCTATTATAGCAGGTCTTCGGTCTCTGGGACAGCAGAGTCTAGTGACCTGGTTATGCCCGTTTCTTTAGCCGCAGCGGTTGAGGCTAATAGGGCCTTTGAGACTCCCTACATGGTGGCAGCACGTAGTGGTGAGGATATGGTAGGTCCTGATGATGGTGTGTTGAAACCTCGTCTGAGGAACTCTGAAAAATTGGCGGAGTTGAATACACTTTTTGGACATTTGCCAGAGGAACGTGCATCAGAACTGTCATCTTTGTTGTCTGATTTTCCTTCTTTATTTTCAGATACACCGTCATGTACTCATTTAATTGAGCATGATATTGATGTTGGTGACGCAGAACCAATAAGACAGCGGTTCTATCGGGTGTCACAAGACAAACAGCGACATCTAGAGGCAGAGGTGAAGTACCTGTTGGATAATGGGTTGGCAAAGCCTTCCTATTCGAGTTGGGCTTCACCCTGTATATTGGTTAGTAAACCTGATGGTACACATAGATTCTGTACCGACTATCGTAAATTGAATAACATCACGAAATCGGATTCTTTTCCACTTCCAAGAGTTGAAGATTGTGTTGATCGTGTAGGATCCGCAAGGTTTGTGAGTAAGTTTGATTTGCTGAAAGGTTATTACCAAGTCCCTTTGTCATCTCGAGCTCAGGAAGTTTCAGCTTTTATAACACCATCTGGACTATATTCTTACTCTGTTATGAGTTTCGGTTTACGAAATGCTCCAGCCGCATTTCAACGACTTATGAACCGTGTCGTTTCTGGTTTGCACGGATGTGCTGTGTACCTTGATGATGTGGTTGTGTATAGCGAGGAGTGGTCTGAACATCTGGACCGTATTCGGGCTCTCTTTACTAGGCTTGTTGACGCTCGTCTCACTGTAAATTTGGCCAAGTGCGAGTTTGCCCAGGCTACAGTTGCATATTTGGGGAAGATCGTAGGGCAGGGGCAAGTGAAGCCGGTCCATGCTAAAGTGGTGGCTATTGATAAGTTTCCTGTTCCTACCACCAAAACCGAGTTGCGGCGCTTTTTGGGGATGGTAGGGTATTACCGTAGTTTTTGTTCCAACTTTTCTACGGTGGTAGCCCCTTTGACTAACCTGTTAAAAGCTAAAGTGAAATTCGAATGGACGGTGACCTCTCAGACTGCTTTTGATAATGTCAAGTTGTTGTTGACTTCGGCTCCAGTTTTGATGGCACCCCGTTTAGATCAGCCTTTCCAGATGCAGGTTGATGCAAGCCATGTGGGGGCTGGTGCGGTGCTCCTGCAGAGTGATGAGCAGGGGGTGGACAGGCCAACATGTTACTTCTCAAGAAAGTTTAATTGTCATCAGTTGAATTATTCAACTATTGAGAAGGAAACATTGGCGTTAGTTTGGGGTCTACAGCAGTTTGATGTATATTTAGCTGGGGGTGCTGTTCCTATCACTGTTTACTCAGATCATAATCCATTGACATTTCTCCACTCTTTAAAGAGTCCTAGTCAGCGCCTTATGCGCTGGGCTTTATTTTTACAGCCATACAATTTAGAGATACGGCACATTCGGGGCGTGGACAATGTTATGGCTGACGCTTTGTCCCGTGCTCCGGGTGGGCTGGAGTGAATGTTTTGTCTTGTCCCATCTTTCTCTCTCTTCCTGTTTCTGCACTCTCTTCTTTTGCCTAGTCTCCTTAAATGTAGCTTTCCAGGTACCGGGATTTGCTGGAGTTCTGGTAATGGGGAGGGGCGATTGGAGCTGGTGGAGGGGTTGGGGGGGGGCCTGTGGACCAAAGAGTTTTTCTGTCCAGTCCATGTATGCAGTTTATCTACATCTCGGAATCAAAGTTAAGTGCTCACTTTTAGATATAGAAATGATTTTTAAAATTAAAAATTGTTTATTTTGCTGTGTGGGGGTTTTTGCAGAGGCCTTTTTAGGGGCCTCTGTCTTAAGGGAGGGGGTGTTACGGTCTTGGACCTGTTAGCTCCTCCTCCTCTGCGGTTTGCCTGTTCGTTATGTCTCCCCTAATAGGTGAGCAGAGCACAGGTGTGGCGTGTTGCGGGTGATTGCCCCAGGACCGCGTGTGCTTGTTTCCAGTATCCTGGGTGTTAAAAGCTCTCCAGACCGGGTTGAAAGGGGCCGCCGCTTCTCCTTCTCTCCTGCACCGTTTTGTTGATTTTGTTTCCTTTTGCATGACACTTCACATACCCTGATGGCATACGTTTTCGTTTCTTAAGTTTAACAATTACACTGACTTTATTTATTTTACGTTGCTCATTCTTTATCTTTAATAAATATATTTTTGAAATCAAATAATCCGCGTGGTCTCCCCTCTCTGTTGCATAGCCCGGTAGGCTGTATGTAACAGTATAATATAATATTATATATACAGTGTCCTTGTTATATGTTACATGTAATTAATTACCATAGTAATAACAGTAAATAAACAGAGCAATTCCAATAGGGTCCTCACACCATCGGTGCTTGGGCCCTAATTATAATTACATGCAACTAACCCTCAACCAAATCCTAATCCTACCCTAACCCTATAGTAAGTACACGTAGTTGCTTAATAGTACTGAGTACTTAAATATATAATTACACTATAGCAATGACACCTTAAAATAAAGTGTAACCATTCAAGTTTATAAAGTAAATTCATTATGTGGCATCCCTCCAGCAGCAAATATAGTCCCAGATATATAAAATAAGGTTGGCAGTTGGCCTGAACATTGATATTTGTGTATTGGACATTGATGTTCATTTCACAGTTATACTCAGGGCTCGATTTGAAGGGGGGGATGTGGGGGATTGCATCCCCCTTGTTGGAAAATAATGACAAAAAGCATCCCCTCTGTAAAATCACCATCCCCTTTACCATTCCCATTAGATTAACAGTGTTGTGTATTATGTCAAATTTATCATGCAAATTAAATATTAAAATTCGCAATTTAGTAATTGATTTTATTCCTCAATATATGCGTCACTTTGAATGAGTTTGATGAGTACAAACTAACACTCAAGCAAACACACAACCATACAGTAACTGTAAACAAACAGCACTGTCAGCATTCCAATCCCTCACATACAATCTCATATCTCCTTGAAAAGTTGTTTAAAGAGAGACAAACAGCATTCATAAAGATCAAATCTTTCCATGTTCATGAGGGCAGCTATAACTTCAGTGGTTACAATATTCATAACTAACAGAATATAAATATCAACTGCTCATAATGTCAGATTAGGCAGGTTGAGAGAATCTTTTTTTTTTTTTTTTTTTTCAAAGAGTTTACAGTATCAGTACAGGTTTTCTAAATCAAGCGGATATGATGGTGGGCTTTGCCTGCCTGCAGACACTGTAAATAATGTCCCTAAAACACACACCACCCTCTTCCTGTTTAGAAGATTTATTCTCTGCAGAATCTCAGTGCAAAAACATCATTAGGATTGCGGTGCTGGTGAACAAAATATGACAAAAAACTTCACTAAGCACACATTTACTTAGCTGAATTGGGACATTTTCTAAAATTCTATAGTTCTTACATACAGCTATAAATAAACCCACACCCTAACAGAACAATTTCAGCATTATAATTTGCAAATGTAAATGTGTCCAATCAATCATGTATAAAAGTCCATTAGTATCACTATATTTGGCAATGGGGAAAAAAAATTGAAATGAATGTTACTATTCCTGTTATTTATACCCACATAATCTGAGCCTGAAAAGAAAAGAGCATAAATACAGATATTTGGATTCTATACGTTCATTTTGAATGGTAATGGCTTGTACTTGGCTTTTAAGTTTTATCATGTCATAAAATTGTGTTTTGGGGATAAAATGGTTAAATGGAACAGAACACATGGGTCTTAAAAGCGTTTTTTAAGTTGACTTGAATAAAATGCAACACTCAATTGCAAGATGCTCAAAAACATAAATAATGACACAACTGCTGAAGTCATCCAAAGTGGCGCTGCTCTACATGGAGAAAATTTAAAGATTAAAGATTTAAGATGAAATGATTCCATTGGGGTTTTTAAAGAGGTAATGAACTGAAAAATCTAATTTCCCCTGATCTTTTGACATAGAACAAAACAGCTTTTATTGAAACCAAGCTGCCGAAATGACTTGTTTTCTACTTCCGGGTTTATTATGCGTAACAGTAGGCGCGTTTCCATTACAGATTTGTGCAAAACGTTTGCGATTTTTTTTTCTCTCTAAATGACGACAAAAAACTATTGCAAAATGACGCGTTTCCATGATTAACCGATGTTATGTGACTAAAACGTCATTTTTTCCTCTCGCGATAAGTCATTCCAAAAATCATGGCGACGGATGTTGGTAGGTGTATGTAGGCTATATCCCAGCCACTGCACTGGCCATTATTATTAATCGAAGGAGATGTATGTGTGTTATCCAACCATTAATGGTAAGGAAAGACCCTTATACTTGGAGCAGCTGGTGTTTCTGGATGTTCCTCCCTCATATCTGCTTCGAGGTCTTGATTGTGGCATTTCTTTGAGGTTTAGAATCCAGTATTCCTAATTCTTTTTGTCTTTTATGAATTTAATAAAGAAGTCCGTCTCGTATTATGGCCAAACATACCGCGTCATCTACGTCATGTGCCTTGTAAATGCGCAAAAACTGTTTCCAATGCAGTTTTGCTAAATATTTCTTTTTCGATTTGCCTGAAAAACCACCTCATGTGAGCGTAAAAACTTTTTTGGAGTAAATGGGAGTTTTTGCTAAATTGATGTTTCCATTGGGCGTATTTTCAATTCGCAATTTTAATTTGTGCAATTTGAAGGGTAATGGAAACGCGGCTAGAGATGAATACATCAGCAGAAGACTGCCTGCACAGACACAGATCAATACCAACTTCATCATTGTCTTTTTGACACGCCCACTATTGCGTTAGATAAAAACAGACAGAAGAACAACTACAACAGGATTACTTGACTAAAATTACTATAGCTGCCAAATTATCCTAAATTATCCTAAATTTCCTAAATGTTATTGTTAGGAAAGTGGCTGTTTATTTTCAACTAGGGATGTTAACCGATGACCGTTTGACCGATGGTTGACCGTTTTAACGTTAACCGGTCAAAATTGTCGGTAGTCGGTTAAAAAAAAAGTGATCTCTAAATTAGGCTATTATAGACAGTGGACTAAACGCTATTACAGTTAGCCATCTCATTCCAATATCTTTTTGTGTGAAGTGAACAAATCCCTCACACTCAATTTTTCATAACTCGCCTGTTGGTACTTAATAAACCAATAAAAACATTTGGCGCGAGGTCACAGCGTTTGGGTTCACGCGCTCACAAGGTTTGCGAAAAGTAAAGGCAACAGGCTAAAACACTCGAGGTTAGAGCCAGGGCAGACGACAGGATGAAGCGTGCAAATAAGTGTGTGAGACCATTTCACCAAAAAGAATGACACAGATGTAAGTTGCAACTTGTGTGATACAGTGCTTAAATACAGTAGTAACACATCATCTATGATGTATCACCTGAAAACGCGACACCCGCAAGCTTCGGGTGAGAAAGGTAGCCAAAGCGGGAGGCAGAGCGGCAGAGAGTTGCGACAGAGTTGCGAAATTGCAGGCACGATATTGCACAATATTAGGAAAATATTACGATATTGGGGAATAATTACATTGCGATATTTTTTTCCCAACGATAGCCTATATATTGCGATATTGCGAGCCATGATCAATATAGGCCTACTAAAGTCAATAATTACCATTCCATGATATTAATAATTTCAAAAAAAGGTCACTTAATATTTTATTCCAAAATTAGAACATATTTCTGTCAGAATTCGGTGAACGTTCTACGCAATCCAACTTTGCGGCGCTCTTAACAGATGTTTGTTTGTTCATTATTTCCTCAAAATAAGTAAAAAAAAAACTCTCTCTCTCTCTGTTTTCGGTGCTGATGCAGTGACGCGTTCATGTAAACGGCACCTAAAAGCTGTCACAAAGAACCAGCAAAAGTAATGTAAATGTAAAATATTGCAATGAGACATTTTAATTGTCTATTAATAAACAAGTGTTTTCTGTGTCGGCTGCAAAGATGAAGTCTGACTCGCGATCTTCGCAGTAGTGAACGCGCCGGAGAGAAATACACATTTCATACGGATTAAATCGTTTTATTTTGTTTTGAATGGTTCTGTTTAAAAGTAGAGATTTCTGTAGATAATAGATATATTTCTATTTTTTTAGGTGTGTGAGGCGAGAGTAAGCTATATTATACGTTGAGTTTCGGTTCATGGATGATAGCTTAACGTTAGCTCCAGTTCAGGCGCTGGCGCCTCCGTGTCGTGATATCTATCTGCTATATTTACTTTTTATTTATTAAATCCAGAAAATTGGATAATGAAACACTGATTAAAATTAAGATACAATTAATACAAAACGAAATTCGTTTTAAAGAAAGGCTTTGTGCTTTCTGTTTGAGGTCTCTGTGAAAGTTTTAAAGCAGTCTTTTAGTGCCGCTTATATCGGTCGCGTCCGTAATGGAGAACTGTCACGTAAAATATTTTTTTCCTCATAAATCCGAACACGAAAAATAAAAGACAAAAGACTTTTTAAAAAAGACAACCATCCACAACTTTATAACACTCCAGTCAAAGTACCTCTTTTTGGTCAACATCCTCCTTTTTGTAGACGAAATAGTCCCAAATAGCTGATTTTGACTTTCTTTTTTGTACGAAATCATCATTCTCTTAATACACCATGGGTGCTACTACCCTTCACATCGCATGTGATGTGACTATTGCTCATGCGCACAGCCCTACTAGCATAATTTAAACTAATCGGTTAACCGGTTTCAACCGGCTAATGAGGCTCGGTGGTCGGTCAAGAAAATTTTTAGTTTTCGCCATCCCTATTTTCAACTAGTGAATGTCTGGACAATGAATGAGGACAAAATTGGGAACAAATTTCCAAACCAGGTGTTTATTCTTGAATAACAATAGTCCTTTTCTGATGCAGGTGCAGGCAGGTACAACAGGAAACAATGAAGACAGAATATGGCTTGAAAACAGGATGATCCACAGGTAAGTATCAAAGGTAATTAGTCAGGTAAGTTCAAACAGGGTAGTGCAAAACGAGACTGAGTGTAGTAGGCAATGTGAGGGTTTATGTGTGTGTGTTTAAATGAGGTGATGATCAGCAGCAGGTGTGGTGATGGATGACTGGTGATATCAAGGTAAAAAAATGGCCATTTGTATCTAAATTATAAGTGCAACTCAGGAAATATTATATAATTAAAAAATGTAATTCATAAAAAATGTTTGTTTTTTGCTAATTAAAGCACCCCTACTAAAAAAAAAAATGTGTTGACCTTACTAATCATCTAAACAGTTCATGGGTGACAACTCGACTAACAGATGCATACAATGGAAATGCTAACCACACTTCACGCCCTTCAAACTCGGTTTATGAGGACATTTCCTGAGTCCTTGTCATTAAAATGTCTTTAAAAAAATGTGTGTGTGTGTGTGTGTGTGTGTGTGTACTTGTTTAACTATACTTTTGAGGGCCAAATGGCCTCAACTTACATAGTGAAATATCATGACAACCGACATACAGGTCTGAAATGACACGAGGGTGAGTAAATGATAACAGAATTTTCATTTTTGGGTGAACTATCCCTTTAACAACAATTCTGCTCTGATAGACTAATGCCAGGGTAACAGGGAGACAATGCGTTTTGTTAAATTCATCTGTTTAGAGCACACAGGATGCAAGCCTTGCAGAAATGTCCAGCACTTCTCCATTTCACCTGGTTCGAGACAGAAGTGAGACTGATGAAGAGGGGAACGCTGTGAAAATATATTTAAAGATGGTCATCTTTAAGCAAGACTTTTTGGATTTATATGAAATGGTAACACTACAATAAGAGTCCATTTTTTTATAACTATAAGGATAATAACAGTATTGTTCATTGTTAATTTCAACATTTACTAATACATTTTTACATTTTAAATCTCTTAAAATGTATCTCTTAACATTAATGCACTATGAAGTAACGTGAATGATCAAGGTATACTATGTTAAAAAAAATTTTATTTAAAAAGTACAGTACATTTTTTTTTTAAATGTAATAAACTTCAGCACTATTTCATGTGTTATATTTGTTTTCATTCAGTATCTATTTTAAAAAGTATTAGTTGATTAATCAGTTATCGGCCAGCATGGCCCAACCTAGTTATCGTTATCGGTAAAATCCACTATCGGTCGACCTCTAGTTTCAACTATATGTAACAAGATATTTTTCAACATAGGACGTTTTCAAACCAATTCCACACATGTAATAGTGTTGGGCATGTAAAGTAATTAGTTATAGTTACTAGTTACTTCTCACAAATAGTTAGTAACTGAATTACATCATAATAAAAGTAACTAATTACAGGGGAAAGAAACTATTGAGTTACTTTTTTTTTTTAAATCAAATAAGTCGAAAAAAACTTTGATGCCCCAATATTAAATATGTCAAATGAATAAAATGGACACTAAATAGAATAAATTATTATTATAAAACATTGCACACTAATCTACACTATTTTAATGTTGCTGTGGGACAATGTCAGAGACACCTATTAAATTCAATATATTATTGTAAATAGTATCATTACTATAGTGGAACAATAAAACACAATAGATGGTTTAGAACTTTTAATAATTATTGCACAGACCACAAATGGCCAACAAATAAGTCTAAAAGTAAATTATGCTTCTTAAGAAATGTACAAAAAAAATATATATAAATAATAATAAAAAATATATACATACACTCTTTGTAGTGCAAATTAAAATAATAAAACTGTCACACAACTTCACAACTGGTAGACATACTGTAGCCTACTTGAAGTATTTTCTTCCTCACAAAAGTAAACAGTTTAACAAGAAGTGCTCTGCTCTCAATATAATATTGAACAATTTACCAAAAATAAATAATAATAATAAAATATTTGTGGGTTTCATTTTTATAACCAAGCCAAATTCTAGGCGTGTTTGCTGCGCACAGTTTGCTGTTCACAACCGGTCAAACAAAGATGTTTTCTGGGAATGTTCCCAGCAGGTTATTTTTAGGTTTTATTTTTATAACCATGTAAACTAAGTAAAACATTGCAGATGATACCAATAGGCTACAGAGATAATTCTAATGTTGAAATGTGTTATTTATTTATAAAACAAACTATATAATGCTCGGACACACTCTGTCTCTCTCGCACACTGTCGAGCGAGCTTTCGGACACACTCAGTCTCTCTTGCGCGCTCGCTGCGTTCGCTTTGCTTTTGTCCAGTCCGGCGCCTCAAACACACACACAAGAGAAAAAAAACTTTGCAGGTCCTATGGCTGAGAGAGAGCCTACTCGGATGAAAACCGTTTCAGTGAGCTCAATTATAGTAACGCCGCATTTTATTGTCAGTAACGGTAACAGCGTTGTAATGGAGAAACGGTAATTCGTTTGATTAGCCTACTCGTTACTAAAAAAATAATGCCGTTAGTAACGCAGTTTATTTTTAACGCCATTATTCCCATCACTGCTGTGCTACCTATCATAGCAGTGGGTGTTTACTTTCAAGTCTTGAATCACGACTATCAAAACTGAGTGTTCGAAAGAGAAGTAATAAGATATTTTCTATCCTGTTTTTGACTTTCTAAGTTAAATTACTTCTAAAAATCTTGATAAAATTATAAGTGGACCTCAGAAAACATTATAAAAGAAAAAAATCCAGTTCATGACCCCTTGACACTTGAAACTTGAAACACAAGATTTTTTTAATACAACTTTTGAAGCTTTATTTGTCAATGACCCTTATACTATACTATACTATATGTTTGTTATGTGCACCCCCTGATCCCTAACACCAAACTGTGCAATTCAAACTTCATTCTTCACTTTGAATCATGGGAAATTGCTATTTTAGCATCAATGTGTGCAGGTTATGAGCTCTGACCACTTGCTAATGAGAGTTATAAAAGAAAAGATCAAAATCTAAATCACTTTTTTTTTATACAGAGCTGTACAGGCTCTGCCCTCTTCTGGAAAGCAGGATGGGGAGCAGTAGCTCATTTACATTTAAAGATCCATGTACGAAAACATGTTTTTCCTTCCACTCAAAAATGTTTACATTTACAACATGGTATAATAAATTATCTGTGGGGTATTTTGAGCTGGAACTTCACAGACGCATTCTGGGGACACCTGTGACTTATATTACATCTTGTAAAAAGGGGGATAATAGGTCTCCTTTAAAGACTAATTGTTACTATACAAATGCAGAAGTCTTTGTAAAAGATAACATTGGTGTAAACATTGGCTTCTCAAGAATGTTTCTAAAAGATATTATCAGCTGAAACACATGCTAAGCATGCTCTAAAGTCTCATGGTCATAGCACGACTATAGAAATCACTGTTGTCATTTAACCGTATGAGTATGAAAAGATTCACCCTCATTATACGTGCTCTGCAAAGCAGACCTTTTGATGGGAAATCATCAAGCAAACAGACAGACCAGTGAGCCATCAGATGTGCCTCTCAGGTAAAACTGCATTGATTGCATTGGTTCAAGTATCACAAGGTACATGCACACAGACAGTGTACTTCAAACCTACTACAAAGGTCCACAGAGATAACACTGCTGAAGATCTGTTTAAAGATGTACAAAAAAACTTCTAGCATGTATTTTTGCTGTTGACAGGCAAGCTTGATATTTCAGAAATGTACTATGATAAATAGTGCTTGACCAATACGGGTTTTTCAATGGTCGATTCTGATAATATTAATCAAACCGGGTGAACAATGGCTGATATAAAACTAATGCATTTTTTGAAAAGTAAATGACATGTACACAAAATTGTTAAATGAACACTTATACAATCTTTAATAACATGAATGCACAAAAAATATTTTGGTTAAGGTCAAACTGGTAGGTTATAGGGGTAATTTGTCAGTGGCAAAATGGGCTTTAAAAAGAAAAAAGCTTTGCTATGCAGTAGAAAGGTGAACTTTTTTAATCTGGAATTATGGAAGTATGATCTATAGTTTTAGCAAAAGCCATAGCTGTCAAAACACATCATCCATCAGATCTTTGCTGACAAATAAATAGGGTCTGGGTACAGATAACATGAGCCCCTTTCACACAGAGATTCACGAAAATACACTGATAATGTGTCCCGTGGAAAAAAATTCCCAGGAATGTTTGTTTTTGGCTCATTCACACTGCCAATGATTTTCTGGAATCTTTGCGGGCATTCACACACAATCCCGGTAAGACACATGACGTCAGGATGTGACGTATAATGTCTTCGCAGCGTCTTTTGCTTATGACCTGAAAAAAACCACACTTGTGCTTTTTTTTTTCGGATCCAATCATAAACTAGCACCTCTCGTACCGGTACGTTCACTAAGCTGGCAAACTATCTCAGCTTCAGCGCCATCACTACGACACACCCATTACGGCATTTGTCCTGCCTTCTGTTCACACAGGGCACGTTCCGGGACTGATCCCAGCAATGTTACTAGGTCCCCATCCCAAAAAAGTGTGTGCGTACACACTAGGGTTCGGCCGGAAAAAATATTTTTCGATTAATCGTTTTTTAAAATGTGGTCGATTCGATATAGATTCTCAAAAGCCAAGAATCAATCTTATTTCCCTATGCATTTCCGCAAACATTGTACATAATATCTGATTGATGTTAATCTTATTACTAGTCTTCTCCACTAGATGCCATCCTCTTATTTACCTAGCGCATTGTTTCAGCGGGGATCCTGTCATTCATTCTGTGCTGAACATGGTTGATGCAGTGGCGCCTTTCAGCTTGAAAGACGTTTCGCACAGTTGAATGAACCCGATCGGACCAGTGCTGCATGGTCACAAAAGTTTATCATTTGCAAGCGTTTTCAAGCCTAGCCAATTTAAGCGTTACTTTAAATCCAAGTGTATACAAAAACCACGGGGGCTATAAAAAAGTATCTTTGATTGTGTAAGCATGAATGCGACCATCTCAGGTATATTACCTCTGTCTAGTGACCGAAGCTGGCGAGTTTGTGATCGTGAGACCCGCGTTAAACAAGGCGTGAGGACCTCAAAGTGACATTGCTTCCTAATATGAACGGGTAAAATATAAGTAAAGAGTTGAAAAGAATAGCCTAATCAAATTTGAGGTCGTGATAAAACAGAGTCAGATAAGTTTAATTGGAACTAAATTACTTTGCCATGCGGAAAAGACAGTATACTGCAGTATACACGCAGAGACCTTCACCATATCGGATACCGCCATTGGACCGATTTAGACGGGCTTACATATGTATGTATGGATGTATTTATGGATGTTTTAAAGGTTCACAGTATAGCAGTTTTTATTTTCTGAAGTATTTAACATGACTGCATGACACTTTTTTTATATTTAATACTGTAGAGCTGCTTGCTTTAAAGCAATCTATTGTATAAAGTAACAATTACTGTATTTGTGCTGCATTACTATCCTAACTACAGGGTTAAATTAAATGAGCACTAAAACTGCAGGAAAAGCAAATAAAACAACCTTTATAGTGCTAGTGAATAGAACAGGATTCAGCTTAGATAACTATAGCTAAGAGCTGTGACAGATGCACAGAAAACCTGCACTAAATCAATAAATCTGGTTCCTATTTCAACAGAACGGGTTTCCTTGGAATGCTTATCACAATCCAACAGGCATTGAATTACTTTTAACCGGTGGTGTGTTGGCCTGGAAACAACAGTGTTCTCTCTGTGTTTAGGGAGGACGAGCCTCTGAGAAAAACACATTTTAATACCACAGTAACTGCACTGAGGTGTGGATGATGGTGTATATCAATGGTATGACACAGCAGGAAATGAGATGCATCTTAAACTTGCTTTGGTTTAGTTGCAGTTGCAGAGCTGCAAAGTGAAGCTAATGCATACAACGTTGGCATTGCAGACCATCTTCACCAGTTCACATACTGTACACACCATAAACCATGCATAAGAGGACTTAAGAGAAGTTTCAATATCCTTTCCTTATGACAGCCTGATTACCATGGTAACACCTGAAAGTTATACCATTAGCTAGATTCACCACTATTTGTCAACATTAAAGACACCAAGACAACAACAAAAAAAACTTTCTTAAACATATTAGTTTGGGTCATCAGTTTAAGGGTTCAGTTAGGGTTCAAGTGGATCAGGATGGCTGACTAGATTACTAGTTTTTCTAGATTGTTTGAATTAGATTTACTTTTGCAGTAGTTAATATATACTGTACTTGTGATGATGCAACTACATTGCATCCTAACTATGCAAGACAAAAACAACAAGCAATACTTTATATATATATATATATATATATATATATATATATATATATATATATATATATATATATATATATATATATATATATATATATATATATATATATATATATATATATATATACAGTGCAATGCATAAGTGAATACACCCATGCTAAAGTTGACTAAAAAGAGGAATAAAAAATCATATTTTGGAAATTGAACTTAATGCCTTAATTTAAAAAATTAGGAAAAATCCAACCTTTAAGGACACCAATTTTCTTTGTGAATGAATAATGTATCGTAAATAAATAAATGTTCTTCCTTAAAATACATGGTGCATAAGTGAGTACACCCCTATGTTAAATTCCCATAGAGGCAGGCAGATTTTTATTTTTAAGTATTTTTAAGTATTTTTTTTTAGGATACTATGCATCCTGATAAAGGCTTTGGAATTAAAATAGCCCCACATCATCACATAGCCTTCACCATACCTAGAGATTGGCATGGGGTACTTTCCATAAGATCATCTCTCAATGCAAATCAAACTAGCTTTTAGGCTAACTGAAATAAAACCATGCCAATCTCTAGGTATGGTGAAGGCTATGTGATGATGTGGGGCTATTTTAATTCCAAAGGCCAAGGGAACTTTATCAGGATGCATAGTATCCTAAAAAAAAATACTTAAAAATACTTAAAAATAAAAATCTGCCTGCCTCTATGGGAATTTAACATAGGGGTGTACTCACTTATGCACCATGTATTTTAAGGAAGAACATTTATTTATTTACGATACATTATTCATTCACAAAGAAAATTGGTGTCCTTAAAGGTTGGATTTTTCCAAATTTTTTAAATTAAGGCATTAAGTTCAATTTCCAAAATATGATTTTTTATTCCTCTTTTTAGTCAACTTTAGCATGGGTGTATTCACTTATGCATTGCACTGTATGTATATATATATATATATATATATATATATATATATATATATATATATATATATATATATATATATATATATATACATATTTTACATTATTACAGCACCTCTCTCCCCTATCTGGCTCGAACATGCTGTTTTCGATGAAGCCACTCCTTCAGAAATACGAAATGTGCTGTGATTGGTTAGCTGGCCCAGTGTGTTGTGATTGGCACTGCATTGGGACATTTCAAGCCCGGCCCATACCATAACCGCGAGTTTCATCTGCTCAGGTGTAAATATTAAGGATGGTGTCAATTTCAAACCAATTCAAACCTGATTCAGACATAAGATTGTTAACAAACAAAGGGTTGTCCAGAACAGATTTCATGCACAAACTTTGCAAGCACGGGTTTCACAGGATGTTTCAGAGTGGTATTCTTTGTGGGTTTTTTTTTTTTTTTTTTAAGCGAGAGCTTACAAACAATACAGTGAACACTACATCAATACTACGTTGGCTAGCAGGTGAGCAGAGGCAAAGCTTTGCCCTTTGTTTACATCTTAGCAACTACAAATAATAAGACATACAAGCTGTGATCCAAAAACAACAGATTGTCCATTTCAGATGAAGATTTTGTGCGTAGCCTGTATTGTGCTCATCTTAGGTTCTGGAAGCTGTTCTCCATAAAATGTGCCGCACAAAGATAAACGTTGGGGTTATAATGTTTAGGAACAGTGTTAAAAATACATGAAGGGGTGGACAAAACAGCATCTCTTTGACATACCGACAACACAAATGCAGCTCAGCCAGGCCTCGTCCCCTTTTTTGCATATTCAGTTGGCGGGGATTATTTAAATGAGTAACATTATGACATCACAATGTCCCGAAAAAACGCGTTGTAGTCCAAACAAGTCGTTCTTGTAGCTGCATTTAAAAATCTCAGTTGCCTTCCATTATATCTGAACTATGTTTGATTAGAAATATTACTCAAAGCAAAATAATATTTGCAAAGTATTTGACAGCATATCTAAAAGATGTTTGAGGGTAAAGATGTCTTGTTGTACACTGAACTGTGGGTTGATCTGTTAAATATCTTTTCTTTTTTTTTCTTTTTTTTCTTTAAATATCTGGGGGTTTTTTGAACATCAATTTAAAATCTAGTTTTGTTTTGACTGAGACTTTTGTCTGCGTAAACAAGACACTGATTGTAGTTGCTGTCATATCCCCCAAAGTCTTTCTCTCACACACACAGAAACACAAGTTCATGCACTGGCAGGCAGTGTAGAGTATTCTCTTCCTCAACCAGCTGTGTAACACGCCTCAACAAGCAAAGCATTTAACATAAGGAAAATATGACATGGAAAATGAAAGGAAAATCATATTTCACTGAGGCATTTTTTACAAAACAGACTAAAACAGGTTTTATTGTTACACTCAATTAAATGAAAAGAAATCCCACTTTCTACATATTATGCCGTTTTACAAAGTCTTGATTTTGCTTTTGGGGTCTACTAGAATAGGTTTTCATGCTTGAATAATGTTCAAAATACACATTAGCCAGGAGCTGCTACTGCGTTATGTTAACTCGACCCGTCCTCATACACGTAATTTTTCTGATGACTACTTCGCAAATCTCGTAGTTCAACGCGAAATTCGCAAAACACTTGCTCTAGAAAGATGGGTCAGTACCCAGTTTTTTTTGGACCAGCTTGCTCCTCAGAATCACAACCTGTCTGTATGAATAAATATTGATGTATACATTTCTAGCCGTCTAGCCAATCAGAGCACAGTAAGCTCGCGGAGAGGAGGGATTTAGAGAGACTGATTCATCCGACGAGTCGTTTGAGAATCACTGAAAAATTGCACTTTAAATTTTAAAGCAGAAGTTAAAATGATTAAATTAAAAAAGATAAAAACACAAAATGTTAACATGTATAAGGTATGAGGAACACATTCACTCATCTTATCATAGTAATTATATTACATAGGCCACTGAGGGCTCGACAATAAGGACTAACCTGTCACGGTTCATAGATCCAATGTCTCTCTCTCGTCCTGTGCTTTGTTTGTTTACATGTGTGTGAGCGCGTGAGTGGGTGTGTCCGGCTTGTTATTACTGATCAGCGATCCAGCTGCAATCACTCATCATCAGCTGCAGCCCATCTCATCAACAATATATAAACTCATCACTTTCTCATCTCCCCTGTCAGATCGTTGTATGAAGTCCTCGTGTTGTGTCTGATCCTGTTCCTGTTCATCGTCTCCTATCTGAGTCCCTGTGTTCCGGTCACCGTCTTGTGGATATCGTTTCATGTCAGGAGTTTGTCGGCACTTCAGAGCACCCTGCACTTCTGTCTACACACCGTGTCTGGCCATCAAAGTCCCTGCGCCACAGCCTGCATCATCTCGGACTTTCTTCATCATCATCATCATCACTTTATCCAAATAAAGAGTTTTTACTTGCATACTGTTTCCTCGATTGTGTTATGACATAACCAGCGTGAAAGACACTTGGGCCAGTTGACGGAACTATCACTTTCCTGATCGGAATTGATAATTTGCGCATTTTTAAGCCTTGCCAATTTAAATATTCAAGTGCACGTACATGCGAAAGTACCCGCATCTCTGTTTGGTACTCAGTTTGAGAGCTTAGTGTGATAAGTTTTGTGTGCGCAGCAACACACATCCAAAAGCGCACACCCAGAACGCCGCATCTCACATTCACGCAAATACTCTTTCACGTCTTCCTGAGCTTGCACAGACATATTCACACAAAATTATGTCAAATTGCCTTGTCGAGTATCATCATAAATATAGTCGGTTAAACATTAAACGTTAACATGTGAGATATGTGTGTGTGTGACAGTATATTGGGTCCATGCAGCTCTTAATGAGACAGCAGCCTGTCTAAAAAAACAAAACACAGAAAATATTCGCTCACTGATCTTTACTGAATAACTGTAATACGGGTTAATCTATTATACAGTGAAGACTATGCAGTGATATTTTACATTTGATTAATATTTCTGTACCCAACCTGAAAATCTACATGAAAAACCTGAAAAGAACTGTTTATTTCATTTGTATATGTTTGATCTGTTGGATTTATTTATTGCTCGTAATTTGATTATTTGTTCTTAGTTTATTACTGACTGCCTGTAACAATATTTAAAATTTTAGACTAGTAGTTTTTGGTGTCATAACATTATTTATTACATGGATCAAAAACAACTGAAACAATACCTAGACCAATTTTCTTTTATTTTTTTATTTATTACTTTTTTTGTTGTAGGGCAAGCCAAAATTTGAACCACTGGCCTGACTGGGCCAGTAGAAAAAATATCACACTTGTTGTCAGGCTATGCAAAATGGAAATATCCGCGGGACTTTCTAATACTCACAGATGAGGATATAACCATAAAATGTAAGTCATGCATTGAGCAAAACATGTCTCAAAAGTATTAAACAGCACACGCATCAATCAAAGCAGGTCGTGGTAAACGCTTACTGTAGTTTGAAGCACTCAAAGTAGGCCTATTCTCATGTTTCGGACTTGGGTCATGCACCTTTCCCGCAGCAGCTTATTCTGTGTCCTCTGCTATTTTCTATATATGTTTTATCCAGTGCTCGAAGTGGGCCAGTACCAGTACCGGCACTTCTACTTTTTAATCTGTAGTGTACCCTCACTTTTTGTTGTGTACCGGTGTGAATTTCGAACTTCTAATTATTACCCCCCTCGTTGAAGTCAGTACTAGTGGTGGGGGAAAAAAATCGATTCTGTTCAGTATCGCGATATTTTGCGCATGCAATTATATAGATACAGTAACGCAAAGTATTGCACTATTTAATTATAAAATTATCTGTTTTACTTTCGGGTTTTCTCCATTGGTTTTCTCGAAGTTTACTCTGATAATTTACATTTGCGTATTACATCTACAAGGTGGCGCTTGTTGCGGTGCTTTGTTGTCGTGCGTTCAACAGCAAAGTGAAAATGGCTTCACCATCACAATCGGTTGTACACGACGCTCCGTCTTCTTTCAAATCGAAAGTGTGGGTACATTTCTGGGAGCTCACCATTCATGTGAGAGGTCTCCTATTCAGAGAATAATTATGTCCTGTCCTGTAATGAGGTCCTGTGTCCTGAATGTTCAAGGACAAAGTTTTTGCATTACCCTCCTAAGTTTTTGCACTTCAGTTAATGTGTAGAAGATAATGTTCACAGAATTAAATGTGACATTTGAAGTGAGTTGAGTAGTCTTATTTTCCTATTTTTTTGTAATGCCTTTGAATAATATGGGGGACATGAATCGCAGAATCGAATCTTGATTCCAGAGCCTAGTTTCAAATCAGTTCTTTGTTTTTCGACACCCAAAGCACCAGCTCTGAACCAGGAAAAGTAGTTCTTAAGTATCACCAAAACATTGCTGGGCTAGAAGTAAGAACCGTTTGCGTCAGGGGCTGGGGGCGGGGTTACCGTGACCAACAAGATGAACAGAAACTTGTGACCGCCATTTTTTAAATAGCAGCTAATTGAGCTAATAGCACCTCGATTGTAATCTCCATCTATGCATGTTACGGCGAGCTGCACGAACGTGTTGGATTCGCCGTGTTTGGATGCCGATGTCAGGTTCGCAAAGCCATGAGCGTCAATAGTAACCCAACGACCGCCACTGTTGATGGAAGGCTTGTTGGAGATGCATCGGAGTGGTGCGGCCCGATCAGAGCTGCTGGAGTGTTTGGAGAGCATACGACTCCTTGTGCTTTTGGATCGATTTCGCAGTGCTTCAATGTCATGTGCCGATTGGTCTGCGAGAAGCCGATGCATCTCGAACAATCCTGGTGTGTTTGGCGCTACTGCGCAAGCGTTGCTGGTCAACATGAGATGTATACTCATGACGTAAGATCTGGCTCTGTGGCGGCTCTGTAGCCTGTGGAAAGGCAAACTGGTTCTTAGAAGGCTCATCAGTCGAACCAACTACAAACTGGCAATAGCTCTGAACTAGCACCCGGTTCATGCTGGTGGAAAAGGGGTAATAGAGAATTACTCCCTTTGGAGTGGACTTTGTGCTTTGTAACTTTACAGACCTTTTTCATGCTCAAACAGCAAAATTACAACAAAAAAACTTTTTTAAAAGGAATGGGAAAGACCTTAGGTTGGGAAACAAACTCGAGGTCTTCTGTATATATCACACTATAATGAGCCAATGCAAATGTACATCAAAAGAGCAATGTGCTGACCTTCATGATATAATATCTATCTATATTAGACTCTAAACTTGTGAGGCAGGCAGGGGTCTTCATGTGAAGAGATAGTGAGACCTCGGAAGTGAAACATTACAGGAAATCAGACTGTGTCAAGGGGTGCTATGCAAATCCTAACCACATATTTTTTTTATTTTTTTTGGTAATTTTCTTTTCTGATCCAGCTGCATCCTGCCCGGGCAGCAGTGCAAAGAAATTATAGACTAAGGTGATTAAGCTTATGTCAATATTAACCAGATTGTGTTGTAAGATTTTTGGCTACTTTATAACTGAGTCATTACACACACAAAAACTGGTGCAAACTTGAGACATAAAAGAACTTCACAGAATTAATCTGATCTTATTCAAAACTGAAACTACACACAGCCTTTTAAAAGCCTTTGAGGCTTTATAAAATTGACTGATAATTAGGTCAGAAACATTTGTACCAATTGCAATAATGTGATGTTTCAAAGCATCATAGAGACAGCAGTTTCCAAGGTAAATCAACCTCACTTAAAGGTGGTATCAGTGATTTCAGGCCCAAAAATATTTTTATCACATTCATCTAATCTTTCCTAACGATCCGCTAGCTGCCCGCCCCATAAGCATGCCGTCAAAAAAACGCGTCTCTGTAGGCAGCCTAGGCTCTGAGATCTGCACACAAAAACAAATGGTTTAGCCAAACACTCAAAACCAAAACAAATAGTGTTCCAACCAATCACCGACAGGGGGATATAAGCTAAAGTCTTGATTTTCATCGGATTAATAGTGGCTCTATAAAATGGTATTTCCCTTTAAACAGCTCATATACACCCATGATAAACTACCTAAAACTGACATGAAGTCAGAGAACATTTAGTATTGGTGTGACTGGAAAAAGATACTAGACACCAACTCCCAAACCAAATTCACTGAACAGTCAGTGCTATTGCTGAGTGAAGAACCTCAGAAATGTACATGTGCTTGGTTAAGCTAAAAGTTGTGTGTACTAATAACACAACATGACAAATATGTATGGGTGTAAACAATACACTCATGTCACGAATCACGATTTGGTACAATACATTGATTACACGATACTGAACTCATGATACGATAAATGTAGTCTTGACTAAAATTGTACATTTGGTATTACATTGGGGCGGACTTGAATAGGCCTGGACTTAGCAATGGTGACACCAGAATAGAAATATTCATGATTCTGAAGATTAAAATACAGAATATTGTTAGACACTAGGGGTTTTAACGATTAATCAACAATCGATTAATTGTCGAAAATACATTTAATCTATAAAACTAAGCAGGTTCATGCACGTGCTCAACAAGAGAACAATATTGTAATAAAACATTGTGAATGATTTGGGTTTGCACACCCTCATGTTGTTGGCAGTAGACGCATATTGCAGCATAAAGGCTAACGATTAATCGATCGTTAATTTGAACGACGATCGATCATGGGAATTTATGTAAACTGACATCCCTATTAGACAAATATGCTTGCACTCTGTCACTGACTACATATATTTAAAATAATGTAGGTTTCTTTTTACTGGTAAAATCAGAAATTGGCATTATCAGGACCCACAAATATTCCCCCATTGCACCCCCATTAAACAATACATTATATTCAGCATTATAGTAGTTTACTCTACTGTCACTGAAACTCTGTAAACGTTCATTTTTTTTTTCATTCAGTACACCTGCACTTTGCGCCATTCCAGCGCATTCAGATGATCAATGCAATCTACCACAGTTCTAATCACAAAGCAGGTCAAAATGACTATTCCAAAACATAAAAGGGTTAGTTCACCCAAAAATGAAAATTTACTCAACCATGTTGTTCTTGCCACACGTTTGAATGTCCGTGTTTACTACAGTATAAGCATTGATTAGCAAATCTGTTCATCATATAGACTAAAGCAATCGTGTCTCTTCAGAAGACTTGGATTAAACCGCTCGATTGATTATTTGTACGATGCCTTTATGACCTTTTTTTGGATCCTTTAAGTTTTAGGAAAATTGACTTCAAATGGAGGGACAGAAATCTCTCAGGATTCATAAAAACAAAACCTTCCTTTTTATTTTGGAGGATGACAAAAATCTTATAGGCTTAAAATAGGGGTGTAACGATACATTGATATGGATTGATACATCGATCAAATGACTAACAGCGTATGAAACAGCGTAAAAATCGATATATATATTTTATTTATTTTTTTGACACTCTCATAGTAGCCACATCTACAAGCAATCTGTCAACTGTCCTAACACAACGCATTCTCTTTTAAACTGTAAATCGTTAATCGTGATGTAGCAACCTAGCGGTACTTTTATCAACGGCAGCCAGAAACTGACACAGACAACAACGTCATGTGGGTGTGGAGTGGAAGTATTTTGGATGTGCAAATTTTAGAGACCACAGACGACTGAAAGACTTTCTTCACTGTACACCAGAAAACTCATCGCCTTTCCATTCTGACATTGAAATAGGCTATTCTCACGTAGTTCATGCAAACCTCGAAGGAGTTTTTTTTTTGTGTGTGTGTTTATATCTGTAACAATGGACGTAGTGTCTGTGACGTCACCTGTAGGTTTCTGAAGAGCATTTTTGAAGCCCAAAGTGGGCGGAGCAGGCCGTTTACATCTTGGCAGCGCGTAACTCCCGGATAACCGAAAATTGGCAAAGAGGTAGGATTAGCTGAGGTGACGTGACGGCTAACAGACAGCAGACAAACTGTTAGTAGTGTAAACTTATTAAAAAACTTGATCCTAAAGAATTTTATTAAAGGTACAATATGCAAGAATTTTTTGCCGCTAGAGGGCGCTACATTCCAAACAACAACAATGGCGTAGCTTGATGACGATGTGAAGGAGCGTGGAATGATGGGAACTGTCGTTTTAAACTCCACCGTGGATGTAAATCAGTCAGACGGGAATCGAAAAATCATGTTCATGGATGAGGTTAAGTTTTATTTTTATAATGACATGCTTTTTGTGGCAACCCCCTCGCCACAAAAAGCATGTCATTATAAAAATAAAACTAAAAGCGTGGTTCAGCACGGTCTGTAATGGGAGAAAGAAGAGACGAGCAAGTAGGTCAAGTGCAAATGACGAACACCTGTGTCTTATTGCAGTGATCGGCGGAGAGACCGCTTATAAGCCGCGCGCTGGAACGAGAGAGAGACTGGAGAGAAAATTGGACGCAGAGAAAGAAAACCGGTGGATCCGAGCTCTCATTTTTGAACTGTTTTGTGCCTTCGCGGTTGCCACGGTGAATGCGCGTTGTGCACGACTTTTGTTTGTTTTGTTTTATTTTAATAAAGTACGAGTCCCAATCACGCCGACCCGTCTTCTTCCTTCCCGACTCTTGAACCTCATCACACTTTTATTTCATTAAAATGAATTAACCGCAAGAAAAGTAAGGTTTAATACTAAATTGGCTATCATAGATGTTACTGTATATGTCGAATTCATTGTTGTGATAACGCGGCGCAGTTTTACGTGTTCTAAACAATTGTTGTAAAAGTACATTCGAACATACCCACATCATTTGCCAAAATACTGATTAATCTTTATGTATAACACATGCTATATTTATTTACATGGCCATAAACACCAGACGTGATAAACAATGTCAATAAACTAAACACAAATCTAAAGCAATAATACTTCCCTTACATAAACATAACTATTACCGAATGCTACATTTGGAAAATATAAAATTAAGCATGCTTTGTCGACAGAACCAGCTGCAATCGGTAAAGAATAATTGTGTTCCATAACGACTGCACGAAACAAGCTAACGTTTGTGGCTTGATAGACGCTACAACTACAACTTCCGCATTTGTCCAGGACTCCACGCAGTACGAGCAGAAACCGAGGGTAACGCGGATATGACGCAATTGACTGGCGACTCCCAGCTCACCCCTGCTCTAACGCCCCGTTTCCTTGGTTAAAAATCGCAATTTTCTCACGATTTAAAAATAGTTGGAAACATTTGGGATATTGTAAGTAATCAACTTAACAAAATATATAATACTGGCCTTGAGATTATGGGATATTTTAATGCAAAATTCTTACATATTGTACCTTTAATTACAGGCCGATCTCGAATCTACCTTTTCTGTCAAAGATAGGCTACTAGAAAAGGCAGTATCCTCACAACTATGTTCCTTTTTGTGCAAGGACTTCCAGTCAGGATTTAGACTGTATCATAGTACTGAGACTGCTCTCATTAGAGCAGGGGTGTCCAAATTCAGTCCTGGAGGGCCACTGTCCAGCAGAGTTTAGCTCCAACCCCAATTAAACACACCTGAACCAGATAATCAGACCCTCCAGGACTGAGTTTGGACACCCCTGCATTAGAGTAACAACTGATTTGTTCTTATCATCCGATCGTGGTTGTATCTCTAGTATTACTGGATCTTAGTGCTGCATTTGATACTATCGACCACAACATTCTTTTGAATAGACTCTTAGTATGAATATGTTAGCCTTAAAGGGATAGTTCACCCAAAAATGAAAATTCTATCATCATTTACTCACCCTCAGGTTGTTCCAAACCTGTATGAGTTTCTTTGTTCTGCTGAACACAAAGGAAGATATTTGGAAGAATGTTTGTAACCAAACAGATCTCGGTCCCCATTGACTACCATAGTATATATTTTTCCTACTATGGAAGTCAATGAGGACCGAGATCTGTTTGATTACAAACATTCTTCCAAATATCTTCCTTTGTGTTCAGCAGAAGAAAAACTCATACAGGTTTGGAACAACTTGAGGGTGAGTAAATGATGACAGAATTTTCATTTTTGGGTGAACTATCCCTTTAAGGTTATGAATAAGCTGGTGTGTTCCAAAACAATGAAGAAATTCGCATTTGGGAAATTTGAGCATTCATAACTTACTGTCTTTCATTTCCGCCAAAATGGATCACGGATTTTTATGACATCACCACGGATTTCAGCTTCTCATCACATCTTTTGTCCAATCAAATGCTCTCTAGAATCTAAAGTGTCCCGCCCCCTATGCTATAAATACCACCTGGCCAAAGTGACCTTGGCTGTACCTGTATGTTCGGTAGTAAACCCATGTTCAGTGTCAGCTGCTCATGCTCATCAGTTCTCTCAGCACAAAATGTCTCAGTTCAGTGAACTGTTGGAGTTACTGGAGTAACAAACTCTGGGATATTGATTTATTTCGAGTCGGAGGGACTGTCAGGCACGTCCAAAAGCGAGTAACTTTAGAAAACTGCGGATTAGCGCTGACTCAAGACACGAACTGATTTGAACGATTCAGTTTGATTTGGTGAACTGGTTGGACCGGTTCACTAAAAAGAACTGGTTCAAAAGAACGATTCGTTCACGAACCGGACATCACTACCGTTGACACATCACGGAGCAATATGGGTTGGAGATGTGAGTTTGATTGCTCAAACGCTCAAGTTTTATTCCGTTTTCCAACTGTGCATTGGTTAAAGGGATACTCCACTTTTTTCGGAAATAAGCTCATTTTACAACTCCCCCAGAGTTAAACAGATGAGTTTTACCGTTTTAGAATCCATTCAGCCGAACTCCGGGTCTGACGGTACCACTTTTAGCATAGCTTAGCACAGATCATTGATTCTGATGAGTCCAGTAGCATTTCTTTCAAAATGACCAAAGAGTTTCAACATTTTTCCTATTTAAAACTTGACTCTTCTGTAGTTAAACCGTGTACTAAGATCGACGGAAAATGAAAAGTTGAGATTTTCTAAGCCTATATGGCTAGGAACTACTCTCATTCCAGCGTAATAATCAAGGAACTGTGCGGCTGTACCATGAGTGCAGCAGGCGTAATGATATGACGCAGCGCCTGAAAATAGTCCCCAGCTCGGTAACTTCTTCCAACGTGACCGGGACTAAGTTTGTCTAACCTATTAGACCTATTTTCAGGCGCTGCGTCATATCATTACGCCTGCTGCACTCATGGTACAGCCGCACAGTTCCTTGATTATTACGCCGGAATGAGAGTAGTTCCTAGTCATATAGGCTTAGAAAATCGCAACTTTTCATTTTCCGTCGATCTTAGTACACGGTTTAACTACAGAAGAGTCAAGTTTTAAATAGGAAAAATATTGAAACTCTTTGGTCATTTTGAAAGAAATGCTACTGGACTCATCAGAATCAATGATCTGTGCTAAGCTATGCTAAAAGTGGTACCGTCAGACCCGGAGTTCGGCTGAATGGATTCTAAAACGGTAAAACTCAACTGTTTAACTCTGGGGGAGATGTAAAATGAGCATATTTCCGAAAAAAGTGGAGTATCCCTTTAAGAATGAAATGGCTAGAATTTATTAACACCTACTATTGAATCCAACGTATCATCAGCGCACGGATTCCCTTCCATGGTGCTGTCAAGTACAACTTGCAGTCTGTGAGGTAACCTAAACGCTATTGGCTATTTGAAAAGGGGGAGGGGACATTCAAAATGTCCCGCTTAGCTTCCTGTTTCAGTGGAAATTACGTTAACGCATCATACAAAGCTGCGCGTTTCAAGGCACTTCAGTGGGCCTTTAATAATGCAGCAATGTTGTTTTGTTCTCATTTTTAATAGTAAACCTGTTTTATTTCAAGTTGTTTCTCGTTATGACTTCAAAAATGCAGTGATGACTGTAATTACTTTCTATCATGAAAAATAAAATTAAGTGCAAGATGTGCAGCGCCAATTTACACGCCATATATAGCATTATAACGAGAACAGGATGGTCATAGAATGTTTTATATTCTCTGTGCTTTACTTGCCTTTGTTTCAGCGTGCTGTAGGGAAGACTGCATCCAGAGTTCCCTTTTTAAACCATGTAAAAACTGTAAAAAACAAGCACGCTCAAGTTCACATGTGCATTCACGTCCTTTTGTGCATATGCAAGTTGTAATGTTACATTTGTGTTATGTATCTAGGATATCTGATTATTAATCTCATAGGATGTCATAGAAACGGCCTTCAGTTTACTGGAGATCATTTACTTAAAGCTTTATCTCAAGCAGCTATTCCTTTTAGATGTTTCTTAGATGTGAACATTGATGCATCATAATATAGCAGTGTTATTTTTTCTAGTCATATGGTCATGGTTTCATAGACATGTTTTCATGTCATATTTTTATTTGTCAACATTCATTTTCATAACAGTCTTAAACGCATTGAAAGTTTTCTGTTTTCAGTTGAAAACAGGTGTTGTGTAAGCAGCCCCTAAGTTAATAATAACTAATGATTTTTACAACGGAAATTAATCAATTGAAAACTTACTTAAGGTAGACAATGACTTTCTTCTTGAGCTGTTGTACAGCCAAAACAATCTTTGTTGCATTAATTTCCTATTATCACTGTAAAGCTGCTTTGAAACAATCTGTAATGTAAAAAGCGCTATATAAATTAAGGTGACTTGACTTGACATGACATATCCCATTTCTTTTTTGTAATATAGCCTATATTGTGACACAATATATCAATTGTATGCACAATATTACACTCCAATAGTTAATTTTTCACTTGTTCTCCAACACTCCCTATGCATTTATCTTCATCTCTATCTCTCTTCCACACATCCTCTCCAAAGGCCCAGATGTCCTTTGCCTTCTGACCCACTGCAACACAATCCCAGTCCCTGATTATCCTATATTAAATGAACCAGATCACTCCACCAAAATATCATGAACAAAGTCTAACAGAGCTGTGCAAGTGATGTGCATGCTAACTTCACTGAAAATCCCAGATAAATGTAGCGACACTGAACAAACATGGCATTGTTATGATTGTATAACTTGAATCAACTAATCAACTAAACTGCAGAAACAGATTTGTTTGCCTGGATGCTTCTTATCAATCCACTTTAGAATGAACACTCAAAGGCAGTGGTTCATGTTCAAAAAATGGGTTGCAGGTCTGTTCTGATGTGGTCTTGGATAGCAGAGAAAAATGTGAAATGCAAATAATAAAAATAATCGGTAACAGTTTATTTTAATGGTCCCTTTTGAACATTCTGTTGACTATAAGTAACTTTGCATGCAACTACATGTCAACTAACTCTCATTAGAGAGTTAGTAAACTGTCTGCTTAATATCTGCTCTTTATTGTGATGCTCCCCCAACAGACATTCTATTGACTATAAGAAACTTTGCAGCTACATGTCAACTTATTCTAACACTAAGCCTACCAGTCTACTAATACTCTACTAATACTATAATGACTGTTAGTTGATATGTAAGTGCAACGTTACTTATAGTCAACAAAATGTGTAAAGGGACCATCAAAATAAAGTGAAACCAAATAATCTAATAAAACAGATTAATGTAGACTAATGTACTACTAACAACATTTTTGTTGTTAACAAAATCAAAGGTTTAAATCAAGGTAAAACAACATAAAAATTATTGTAAAATCACACCACTGCCCAAATGTACTTTCCTAACAAATATGCAGTATCTAGTATGCTGCCTTACCACAAGTTTAAAGTAAATACAAAGTTTGGGCATATGGTGTCTGGGTTGAGATCTGGACTTTGAGCAGCATAAAAGTTATGCATAAAATTTTACGTACATGTGTCAATGCCAGTAAAAGACTAGCAGCATGTGAGTTTGTCTCATAAAGCACCACTTGCTGATCCATCACAGATTTGGGGCCAGATTTGGGGCCTCTTCCTCTTTGCCGCAGTGGTGTTATGAGAGCAAATTATGGATGCTCAACTGACCTTATTGTGAGATAATTACATAAGACTTCATGATTTTGATACATTCTGAATATGATTAAACTGTCCGAGAGAAAATCTTGTGCATTGCAGGTGACAGTATACGGACAACAAATGACAATGATGCAATTTTAGACAACATGATTTTTAGAACAACAATATTACAAGAGCAAGAGTGTTGATTTGGTTAGGAACAAGGCCACTGGTTATTACAGCCTTGTTGATATATTCAGTATGACAGTATGATAGCGTGTGATATTTTAATTTTATAGAACTGTTCTATAAACAAGTGGCCTAAATAATATTGAGTAAAGTTTCAGACAAATTTTGTTCATTTAGTTAAACAGTGTAGCAAAGATTTCCCCTCTCCTATTTATAGAGTTCTGTAATCACTTCTTGACTCAAGGTTTTCCATTTCCTCACTAGTGAACGAAACCTGCTCCGAAAGCGAGAGAAAACATAGAAGTATAGATTTTGCCATAAATGTCCAAATTTTCAGAGGCCATAGTAAACATGCCTCTCAATCTCCAACATTATGATCAAAATGTTCAACAGCAGAACATGTAACCTGATATCCATTTGGAAAGATTCAGCAATGACTGTTCATTGAGCAACGTGACGCACATGCCCTCTGACACACATACCCAACATGCGCTTCCACAGCTTGTTTCACACTGGTTCACCTCTGGGAAGATGAATGTGTATTTAAAATAGGTCATTTAAGTAGCAGAAATGTGAAGAAATTTTTGAATTTGGAGCTTTCTAGACTGAGAAAAGCCAGAAAATGTATTTTTGGCTTATGTGGATGAAAGACAACAACTCCCAGAATGCACTTGCTTCGCTGCCTTAGGAGGCCACGCCTACCGGTAAGAGTGCGCACTGCAGTTGAAAACAACAAAGCTAGCCTACGTGATGAGTTTGCGAGGGATTTACAGATCGTCCAAAATGTCCGGGATTCGGCTTTTGCGTTCTACAGTCGCCATTCATCATGTTTACTGTGGCGAGCAGGACGAGGCTGACGGCCGCGGGAGAACAGCGCGAGGCCGGTGGCGTCATAACTGAGACGCGCCGGGTCTCCCATCTCTCACGGAGGAGCGGGAATTTTTCTTAGCAATGGTAAAACGCACATCAACCGATCACTTGTTTAGCGTTCATGTAAACACTACATTCAAATTCACCAATCAGAATGAATTCAGTTAGATTGAAAGGTGTGCATGTGAACAATGAATGGCGACCGCAGAAAGCAAAAGCTGAATCCCGGACATTTTGAACGATCTCGCCCGCCGGACAAGTCCGGGAAAAGGAGGATGGTTACTTACTCAGCTTTCTCCTACTAGTCAGCTTTCTCCACAGAACAAGAGCCTGCTAGCTTAGCTTCCACAGAAAGACGGCTGACACTGTGTACATTCTGACTGAGTGAGATCCCACCCTCTATGGGCGGGCTGAAAACATGCGGAACAACACCATCTACTGCCTGTAGTCTTTAGCCTCTGGCCAGAAAATCCTCCGATGACGCAAAATGACGATTTTTGCGTCATCGGAGGATTTTTTCCAGACAAAAAATACATAAATCTCTTGTCTCAGGGGGATATGAGGGTGGAAAGCATGGTAATTCGAAAATACTACAGGTTTTCTACTAATACAAAGCTTAATGCTAAATCCTGAAGTATCCCTTTAAGCTTTCATACAGCATTTGTTGGTACTGCAAATACAGACGAGTAGAGCCCGACTGATTTATCGATTTATATTATATATTAAAATATAATATTCAGAAGTAAACAGTGTAGCTGACTTAATGTTTAGCTGACAAAGTGTTTATGTCAGAATGTTTATTTTTAAACAGTCTTTCAGCTACAACCCTCTAATGTCAGAATGTTTTTAAACCACCAGCTTCTAAGTGCTTCTTTTACCAATATATTTAAAGATACATTTTGCATTTCTAATCCAAACAACGTCAAACTTGGCACTGCACTTACTCATGCCCGTAGCAAGACACCTGTCAAGTTTGAAATCCATCGGACTAACGGTTCGAGAGATATGTGAATAACAGACATACAAACAGACGTTCAGACAGACACACAGACAGACAGACGTTTCTGTAATTTATAGATAGATTATAACACTTTATATAGAGCCATTTTGCATAATGAGTACTTTCATTTTGCTGACTACTTACTTATGTTCAATTACATATTTAAAATCGTATTTAAGTAAAAGTACATAGTTCCATTACGGTATTATTAATTTTACTTTAGTAAAAGATCTGAGTACTTCTTACACCACTGGTAGAGACTAGAGGAAATATTAGACTAATAATAGAAGATAATAAGGTTTTGCCATTGACACTTATTACATCAAGCTATTTTTGATGTTATAAATAAAAAGAGGAAGTCATTAGTGAAGATTAAGCTACAGTATTTAAAATATAATATAGAACAGAACATGCAATGCAAACTAGTTTGGTTCCAGCTCAAATATATAATTCTCATTCTATCATTCACCCTGCCTCCATTACATATCTTTGTCACATCATTATAAAGTGTTTGATCACCACATTTGAGTGATCACTGCAAAAAATGTGTTTAAGTATATATATTATAGGCTATATATACTGTATTCTATATACAGTACTAGTCAAAAGTTTGGACACCCGAATGGGAAAGGGTGTCCAAACTTTTGACTGGTACTATTAATACACAAAGAAAATCAGCCAATATATCGATATCAGACCTTTTTTACTCCCAAATATCGGTATCGGTCCCCAAAAATCCATATTGGTCTGGCTCTACGGACGAGTATTATTCATTCTGTCATGTTTTTCGGGTATTCTCCTCTGACCACTGTCTGTCACGTGTTTTGACTTATGATGGGCAGCATACTCTGCTGCAATGTGACCGTGTTCCTCTCCTACTGTCTCACAGACATATAACATGCTATATATAAGCCTATAAAAGTAATCTTAAATGGATAGTTCACCCAAAAATGAAAATTACCCCATGATTTACTCACCCTCAAGCCATCCTAGGTGTATATGATTTTCTTCTTTCAGAAAAATAGAATCGGAGTTAAAGGTGCCCTAGAATTTGAAATTGAATTTATCTTGGCATAGTTAAATAACAAGAGTTCAGTACATGGACATGACATACAGTGAGTCTCAAACACCATTGTTTTCTCCTTCTTGTTTAAATCTCGTTTTTGAAAAACACCCCTGAAAAATAGCCGAATCTCCACATAACACCGACTGTGACGCAACAGTCGGGATCATTAATATGTATGCCTCCAAAAATTTGCATATGCCAGCCCATGTTCAATGAAAGGCTGTGCAGAGGATGCGAGGACTTTTCATACCCTTCCCACAGAAAATAAATGTCAACAGGCGTGGTTGATGTTTATCTATAATCGGATACCGCAACAGTTTAAATCGAAGTTGTTAGTTTGCTCTGCCCATTTCACCACGGACTGTTTTTCTAACCTGGGACAATATCAAGCAGGCTTCTCTCAGCGTCTCATACTGACGAAGGGGGCAATTTCAACTTTATTCCAGCAAGCGGTAAGTAGTGATTTACTACGGTAGCGATCAACTTCACATCGTTTCTCTTAGTAGGATGAAAATAATCTTACTTAAACTGTGATTAATATATATACAGAAAGCGATCAAAGAACAATCCCTTTCCAATCGCCTAAACTGTCAATCACACAGTGCGAGTTTATCTGGACACTTGCCAAAACTCGTTATGAAATGACGCTGTTACACTGCACAACGAAGCTCTTACTGTACTTACCTCATGTTTGCATTGGTGAAATCATTAGTGAGAGTGCAGAAACTGCGTTGCAATAAGATATTTTTTCACGCGATCAACAGGCTGTCATCTGCTCAATGCTCATCACTGCAACCTTTTATGTGATGGGAATAGATCTAAATACTTAAAAAACTTCTCACGATTCGTTAATCCCGATAGCTGTAATAGTAAAAACGTATAAAAGCTGTAGTAAAAGTTTTCCAGATGTAATGCCAGATATTTCATATGCAAGCATGTCAGCCAATCACAGCAGTGGGCAACAACACTGCAGTCTCACAGCAGACACGCCCCTTCAAACAGAGTGTTCAAATCAGAGGGTAAAATCAGGCAAGGAAATATGCCTTTTATTTCTAAATTATAACAACTTTAGATCTAAAAAACATACTAACATTATAAGGGCACCCCAGGAAACATTATAAAATAATAAAACAATCCATTCTAGGGCACCTTTAAATAAAAAAATGTCCTGGCTCTTCCAAGCTTTATAATGGCAGTGAATGGAGGATATGACTTTGAAGGCCAAAAAAAGTGCACCCATCCCTCATAAAAGTACTCCACACGGCTCCGGGGGTTTAATACAGGGGGGTTATTAAATATCCAAATTTAAAACTTTATCAACTCAAATAACTAGCTCCCGACAGACAGCCGTAGGCATCAAGAGTAACCCTTGACCTGACACATGACGCATTGACGAACGCGGAAGCGCAGAGGATATAGCAAAACAAAACACCAGTCAAGAATTAGAAATCTAAAATGAGAATTTTTAAAGAGAAACGTCGGAGGAGCTTGAGTCTGTTGCCAAACCCTATCTGTTTGAACTCCGAGAGGAATCAAAGCTTACACTACTCCTACATCGCGTCAAATGTTACTCTTTTGGTGCAAGTCGACTTGCGTAGGCTGTCTGCTGTAAGCTAGTTATTTTAGTATATAAAGTTATAAATATGGATATTTTTCTTACAGAAACGCATCGCTTCGCTTCAGAAGGCCTTTATTAACTACATGGAGCCATATGAATTACTTTTATCATGGATGGGTGCATTTTTTTGAGCTTCAAAATATCATCCTTCATTCACTGCCATTATAAAGCTTGGACATTTTTTATATAACTCCAATTGTATTCATCTGAAGAAAAAAGTCATATACACCTAGGAAGGCTTGAAGGTCAGTAAAAATTTTGGGTGAACTATCCCTTAAAAGTTTGAGATATTCCTCTAGTTTTTATTATTTGACGGCCTTTGAAGCTTGAGCAAAAACTCCTAGCAAAGAAGTGTTTTCGTGTATTATTATTTTTTCACAGTGGTGAATGTCATATGGTGACCTCATGATTTTATAGTGAAATTTGTTATTTTTATCTGCGCCGAAACGACTGCCTCGGCATGCAGTGCGAATGCTCTAATAGGCTCGTTTGAGATGCACCTCTCCTCGTCTAAAATTTAGGCGAGAGTAGGCGGCTGCAGTGAGGGGAGGAAGTGCAGCCATGACGGACAGTTCTCTCTTCTCGTAGTGGATAAGACGCCTAACGAGATCAAAGGTGGTTATCGCAGGATTCACACTTATGCACTATGTTGCTAATTGAGTGGTGCAATGGAACTGGAAGTGCTAAAATTATAACTCATTTCCATGCTTTAGCCTACAAAGTGACGTCATACCTGCACTGCATACGCTCTGCTTAGGCATTCAGTGTAAACCGGCCTGAAGTTAGTGATAAACAGTGGCAGCTCACATTCCTTCACATTCCAAGGCATCTTAATTTGTGCTTTGCAGGTGATAAGAGGTATGGCAGGAGTTATTAGTTGTTAAGCTTGCTTGCCTACCTGCAGAGGAGTCGTCGTCATGGTCGGAGCTCGGGTATCCGTCAGGTGTGCTGCGTCCAGACCCGTGAGAGCCGCGGAGCGCCAATGAAGGAGACAGTCTGCCGTCATCCGAGTCCAGATCTCGACTCATGCGGACCCGAGGATTCAGCCGGTGACTCTCCCGGACGTTACTCTTTGGGTTGAGAATGTTTTTTTGCAGGAAGTTTACGTTGAGCTCCACGTCCTCGAACTCGTGGTCACTGTCCTGCGCGCTGTCCCGTTGCTCGGCAACGCACAGAGAGATGTCACGAGGAGATGGGTGTTCTTGCTGAACATCTGGCTTTTTCCGAGGAGGGAGGGGGATGGGCTTACCTGTCTTGCCAACCCGGAGAATATCCCGGGCGAAAGGCTCTACTTCATCTCTGCTGTCTGTCCCGCAAGTATTGTTCTTTGAATCTGCCTTGTTCCAACATTTCTCAATGTCATAACGTTTCTTCTTCTGCGCGATGGTGGTCTGAAGGTAAATCACCTTGAACTTCTCCTCCGACAGAGCCTGCTGTAACACCTTAAGATTGGCTTTGCATTTCTCCAGCTCTGCTTCAATGTCCTCCACCGATTGGAGATTCATCACGGGCACTTCCCCGTCGGGAAACTCATTCCTCCAGTGCTTCTCAAATTCCGCTTGTTCCCACATTGTCCAACAAGAGTAGGGGGGAGGGAAAGTCCTTGAATATGGCTTGTTCCTGCTAAAACAACTTGGGTTCACTGCCTCAAACACCCGTTGTGAAGTAGCGACTGCTCATTTTCCCTTTCTCGCATATCCACTCACACACACACACCACTGATCAGTTTACAACTGAAAAAACTTTCAGCTTCCGCTACATTGAAAAGTCTTGACGTCAGCTGGACACGGAGCCAATCAGATCCATTGGCCGTTTACATTTAAGAAGTGCAAAATCCCAGCCTGTGGTTGCTTTTTTACACAACATTTAAGCCACTCCTGTTGAGTAAATAAGCGTTCGCTTATTGAAAATCAATTCAGTTCAGGTTGACAAACAAATGTACTTTTTAAAATGTAAATACATAAATAAATAAATAAATAAATAAATGTAGCCTATGTAGTTTTTAGATGCTTACAAAATAAGCAATATAAAGTAAAATAACAGTGCACATTGAGTAAACAAGTAATAGTACAAATAAAGTGCAAGTGTAAACATAAAAAAAATGAAATAAACAACTTAATCATAATATTTAACATAACAATAATATTGTTAACATAACACTAACTAAATTGGCCTATATGATAAATGATATGATAATATAAGTATAAAATGTTGGAGTTGGAGCAATAGTAATGATGAGCAAAAGTTTAGTAATAAAGACGGTCGCAAGATGGGTTTCATTGTTTTACAAGCGATTCACTTTTTTGCATTTATTTCATGCAGTCTGCAAGAAAACAGCCTGTATTCGAATTGTTTACAATCTTAAAAATTAAGGGGGTTTTCACCGCAGTGCCTAAGAACCATTTTGGATTCCCCAAAATAACCTTTTAGTGAAAAGGTCTTGGAAGAACCATTTATTTCTTAGTGCGAAGATATAAAAAAATTCTGAAGAACCTTTTTGCTCAAAGAATTTTTTTTTGCAATTGTAAGATGTGTATTGCATCTTAATAATTAATGGACATTATCCTATATTCTGCTCTGCATGCATTACTTTCAAGGTAGTTTGTGGATGGTAAGACATTTATGTCCCAGCTGAGTCTAATTAATGGTCCATTTTCTGTTCAGAGCCTATTTTTCATTCAGATTCCCCTTCTCACCCCGATGTCAATACCAGTAGCAGAGAAGTGCAGGACAAATTTGATATGGGTATCATAGTGTCACTGGAGAACTGGAATGGCCGGGTTCCAGCAGTTCTATGAGAAACTGAAGATGAGAGATGTGTGTCCTGATAGCCGTACGTCACATCGGAGACGGGTAGGGGCACAGGGCTCTACTGCATGGATCAATCCACTTTAGATAGTGTTTGAGGAGCTCGAGGTGCTACTTGGTTTTTTTTTTTATTTTTTTTTATTTTATATTACTAGCAATTTACTTGCAACTAGCACACCATGAATACGTGTTTAATATGTGTGCTCATGCATTAGCACCGGACATTCAAACGCAGTTTCAGCTATACTGTACAGGAATCCATTTGAATAATTCATGAGATTTTGCATCCTTTGATCCCATTCTATGACTATCAACTTCATGCCTTGAAAAATGTATTTGTGTTGGACATTCTGAGGTTAAGCACTATTATATATATATATATATATATTGTATTATATATTATAATTATATATTGTATTATGTATTATATATACTGTATATATATATATATATAGTGTAATGTATATATTAAGCATATAAAGTGCAATCAATGCTAATGCGTTTGTTGCTTTTATTGCTTCGTCTGCTATTTCTGATGTTTTTGATTTCACCTGTCCATCTAAGATACTTGATTTGTATCACTCTGCTATTGCTGACGTTTTAGACGAGCATGCTCCAATTAGGACTAGGTCTGTTCCCTTGTCCCACTCCTCTCCGTGGTTTAATGCTGAGCTACGTGTTGTGAAAGTCAATATAGATTGTTTCAAAGCAGCTTTACAGTGATAATAGGAAATTACAGTGACAGAGATTGTTTGGCTTTACAGCAGCTCTAGAATAAAGTTATTATCCAGCTAAAGTTAGTTGTGACTGATTCACTTCCGTTGCAAAGATCATTAGTTATTAACTTAGGTGCAGTTTACTCGACACCAAACATTTTTTGAAAAAAAAAGGTTATCTCTGCACAAACTTCAAAAACGCAAACCTGTGAAAACGCTGACGGCGTGCACATGCGTATTACGTGTTTAGTATATAGGTATGCACGTTTGAATATATATGTGCGCATGCATGTAGTCTTTCTTTACAAATTGACCTCAACAAATTACTTGTCTTGCCTTAAAAATGTATAATACAGAATTATTTATCGCTTCCATAGCCATGTGAACTGGAATAATTTTGACAACGTTTTATCTGTACTGAGGTAAAGGGAAGGGAAGGAGGCCTTCACAGGGGAGAGACTAGTCGACACTTCAGGACTGCGCTGTCGTCGTGTCCAGGATTTGTTTTTAGTCCATATTTGAACTGACAGTGTGTCTGCTTCCCATGGACAATGTTAGGAAGACTGTTCCAAAATTTTGGTGCTAAATAGGAAAAGGATCTACCGCCAGCAGTCGATTTTGATATTCTAGGTATTATCAACCGGCCAGAATTTTGAGATCACAATAGACATGAAGGACTATAATGCGTTAAGAGCTTGTTCAAGTACTGGGGAGCTAAACCATTTAGTGCTTTGTAAGTAATGAGCAATATTCTAAAATGTATACAATGTTTAATAGGGAGCCAATGTAGAACCGGGCTAATATGGTCATATTTCCTGGTTCTGGTAAGAACTCTAGCTGCTGCATTTTGGACCAGCTGTAGTTTGTTAATTAAGCATGCAGGGCAACCACCCATAATAGCATTATAGCATAATAATAAAGCCTTGATGTCATGAACGCATGAACTAATTGTTCCGCATTTGTCATAGAGAGAATATTTCGGAATTTAGATATATTTTTAAGATGGAAAAAATACGGTTTTACAGATACTAGAAACGTGACTTTCAAATGAAAGATTGGTATCAAAGAGCACACCCAGATTCCTAACCGACGACGAAGACTTGACAGAGCAGTCATCAAGTGTTAGACAGTATGTAAGAAGAGGCTAGAGGCAGACAACTTTAATGCCTCAGGAAAACCGGTTTAACTGTATATTTATTCCTATATGTTAAACATTATAAAACAGCCTTGAATGCAGCTCACTCTTCTTATATTTCCAAAATCATTAATAATGTGAACAACAGACCTAAATCACTATTTAATATAGTAAACAAGCTAATCCATGCACCCATGTATAATGCAGTCTACAAGAATCTGATGACTTATGCTGTTCTTTTTTGCACCACTTTCAGGGAAAGCTGGATGCTTTATGTGGGACTTTTGGTGATGAACCGACCACCTCTATTTGTGAGCAAGCTCAGTCTATCCAAACGCTTAGGCCTAATAGCTTAACTTTGACCAACCCCATCTTAATTAGTGAAATGATACAGAAATCCTATTCTTCTTCATGCGTATTAGATCCTGCACCTACTTTCTTTTTGAAACACTGTACTTCTGTCATGTCTGCTCCTATCTCACATCTTGAAAATGTTCTCTTGTTTCTGCCTCGGTTTCTAGTTTCACTAAAGATGGCTGCTGTTTCTCCTATCCTTAAAAAAAATTAATCTGGACCCAACTGACTTTGCTAATTATCACCCAATCTACCGTTTCTCTCAAAAATCATGGAAAAGGTTGTCGCCACTCACTTGCAGTCAGCTCTCAATAATCGGTTTGATATATTTCAGTCTGGCCAGAAGCTAGAATTTTACTTTGTAACGTGTGAAATATTAATATTTTTCTTACACGAACTCATCGCTTTGCTTCTGAAGGCCTTTATTAACCCCCTGGAGCCGTGTGGAGTTCTTTTATGATGGATGGATGCACTATTTTGAGCTTCAAACTGATGGTTGCAATCCACTGCCATTATAAAATTCGGAAGCGCTGAATAATTATTCATTTTAACAGGTTAACAGCCAAAAGGGATAGTTCTCCCAAAAATTTAAATTCTGTCATTTCCTCACCCTCATTATCATTCCAAACCTGACTTTCGTTCTTCTGCTAAAAGATATTTTGAAGAATGTTTAAATTGTTTAGTCCTTACAGTGAAAGTCAATGGGGTCCAAAACAACATTTGACCTTCATTGTATGGTCAAAAAATATCTTATTTTGTGTTCAACAGAAGAAAGAATGTCATGCAAATAGTAAATCATTTTACAAACATTTTTGGTTGACCTACTGCTTGTATATTTGTTTGTAACACATGAAGGGAAACATGAAATGAAAAAAAGAGTGAAAAAGAAAAACTAAATTATAAAAAATGATTAATAATTGGGGAAAATTACTTGTTTTTGGTGTGGGAGGAAAAAACTGTGAGTAAGATGATAATTATGAGACAGTTGGGGGGAGGAAAGAGGAAGAATGGTCTGTTAGAAACATTCAAAAAGGCTAATGCAGTCATACCTCTGAAAAGTTGAGGGCTCGTCTCATAATATCTTCAGCTGATGCAAAAGGTTCAGTCTGTGTGAATCTGAACCATCTTGATCTGGTATAATTGTTAGCATTCTTAACAATTATTCACCAATTATTGTAGTTACACCAAAGCCATCGAGCTTAGAGCTATTATAAAACTGGCATCACAACAGAAACTGAAGACCCGATTAGGTAATCTTTTGCATCAATGCATTTAACTACTGCTTGAATAGCAGCCAAAGAGAGAAAGTCTTCCTGTAAATTCAAGATTGTTTTAGTAGCTCATACCATTATTCGATGGAAGGTCAGCACAATAGCTTTCATTTGGTGAAGAGAGAAACCTTTAGAAGGCCTTGTTTGTTTGTTCCAGTTCCATTTTACTCCATCCCAGAATCCCAAGGTTATCTTTACTAAAAGCCTATTCATCTTTTGCCGATCAGCAGTGACTTGTAAATGCATGATACATAACTTGCTTCAGTTACCATGGTGATTGACACATTAAAATCACTCCACATTTTCTAGCAAACTGATGAATGGTATTTATGAAAAAGGGGCACAGTGACATGCATGATGAACCTTAATTGCTTGGTATTTGGTGATTTAACAAAGATTTAGATGGCCATTTTATGTTAGTACATATATTTGCCCATCCCACAGATCATTTAGGTTAGTATGAGGGCAAAAGTCACTGTAAAAAAGAATTTTTCAAAGTAAATATACAAAGATTATTCTTGTCGGTTTTACAAAAAAAAAAAAAAACTGTTTCAGTGATTCTATTTCAAAATGTTGTTTAAATCATTGTTAACTGCGGTTTGTTTGTAATTATTTGTGCAATTTACAAGCAATTTTTGAGTGAAATTTGTTTCTACACCATTTTTATTTTTCAGTTTATGCATGTGAGATTTGATGATGATGGACTTCTGCCCTCTAGTGGTCAATCTAACAAAAACAGAACATGTACAGTTGTGGCCAAAAGTATTGGCAGTGATTCTCCAACTGATAACGGTCATATAAGTATGATTTAAACCATGCTAGTGCAATTCCACTAATGCCAACATAATGTTCGAGTCTATTTAAAAGAATGTTGTGGTCAATAATGTCAAATGCAGCACTAAGATCGAGTAACACCAATAGAGAGATACAATCACGATCGGATGATAAGAGCAAATCATTTGTGACTCTAATGAGAGCTGTCTCGGTACTATGGTACGGTCTAAATCCTGACTGAAAATCCTCACATATCATTTCTTTCTAAAAAGGAACATAGTTGTGAAGATACTGCCTTTTCTAGTATCTTTGACAGAAAGGGTAGATTCGAGATCGGCCTGTAATTGACTAATTCTGTAGGATCAAGTTGCGTTTTTTTAACAAGCGGTTTAATCATAGCCAGCTTAAAGGTTTTTGATACGTATCCTAGAGACAAAGAGGAATTAATGATATTAAGAAGAGGATCTATGACATCTGGAAGCATCTCTTTCAGTAGCTTAGTTGGTACAGGGTCTAACATACATGTTGTCGATTTAGATGAATTAACGAGTTTGCAAAATTCTTCCTCTCCTATAGCAATAAATGAATCGAATTTTTCCTCAGGGAGACTACAATGCTCTCCCTGATGCGATACTGTAGTAGACGGTTGCATAGTTGTAATTTTGTCCCTGATATTATCAATCTTATAAGTGAAGAAGTTCATGAAGTCATTACTGCTGTTGCTTAGAAATGTCTGGGCTTGAAGCTTTCTTTTTCGTTAGTTTAGCCACTGTTTCATATAAATACCTAGGATTATGTTTATTTTCTTCTAATAGGGTTGAAAAATAAGCAGATCTAGAAGCTTTTAAAGCCTCTCTATGCAATCGAGCTCTCCTTCCATGAAATCCGAAATACCTCCATTTTTCTGGCTGCTCTCTTAAGGGCCTGAGTGTGCTCGTTGTACCTCGGCGTTGGACTATTTTCTTTAATCTTCTTTAAGCGCAACGGAGCAACTGTGTCTAAAGTGCTGGAAAAGAGAGTTAAAAGTTTCTGTTGCAATATCAAGTTCTTCTAAGCTATCAGGGATGCTGAGATGATGAAACTGATCAGGAAGATTATTGATAAAGCAAGTTTTAGTGGCAGAAGTGATAGGTCTAACATATTTGTAACACGGAGTTGGCTTTGCAGCCTTCGCTAAATGTAATTTACATGAGACTAGATGATCTGAGATGTCATCGCTCTGCTGCAGTATTTCAACAGCATCAACATCTATTCCATGTGACAATATTAGATCTAGATTACGAGAATGAGTAGGTCCTGACACGTGTTATCTAACTCCAATTGAGTTTACAATGTCTTTAAATGCCAATCCCAATGCATCTTTTTCGTTATCTACATGTATATTAAAATCACCAACAATTACTTTATCTGCAGCCAATACTAATTCTGATAGAAAGTCCGCAAATTCTTTGATAAAGTCTTTATGGTGCCCTGTATACAGTAGCCAGCACAAATCTCTAACGTGATTTATCGTTTACACTAGGGATCTTAACCGATGACCGTTTGACCGATGGTTGACCGTTTTAACGTTAACCGGTCAAAATTGTCGGTAGTCGGTTAAAAAAAAAAGTGATCTCTAAATTAGGCTATTATAGACAGTGGACTAAACGCTATTACAGTTAGCCATCTCATTCCAATATCTTTTTGTGTGAAGTGAACAAATCCCTCACACTCAATTTTTCATAACTCGCCTGTTTGTACTTAATAAACCAATAAAAACATTTGGCGCGAGGTCACAGAGTTTGGGTTCACGCGCTCACAAGGTTTGCGAAAAGTAAAGGCAACAGGCTAAAACACTCGAGGTTAGAGCCAGGGCAGACGACAGGATGAAGCGTGCAAATAAGTGTGTGAGACCATTTCACCAAAAAGAATGACACAGATGTAAGTTGCAACTTGTGTGATACAGTGCTTAAATACAGTAGTAACACATCATCTATGATGTATCACCTGAAAACGCGACACCCGCAAGCTTCGGGTGAGAAAGGTAGCCAAAGCGGGAGGCAGAGAGGCAGAGAGTTGCGACAGAGTTGCGAAATTGCAGGCACGATATTGCACAATATTAGGAAAATATTACGATATTGGGGAATAATTACATTGCGATATTTTTTTCCCAACGATAGCCTATATATTGCGATATTGCGAGCCATGATCAATATAGGCCTACTAAAGTCAATAATTACCATTCCATGATATTAATAATTTCAAAAAAAGGTCACTTAATATTTTATTCCAAAATTAGAACATATTTCTGTCAGAATTCGGTGAACGTTCTACGCAATCCAACTTTGCGGCGCTCTTAACAGATGTTTGTTTGTTCATTATTTCCTCAAAATAAGTAAAAAAAAAAACTCTCTCTCTCTCTGTTTTCGGTGCTGATGCAGTGACGCGTTCATGTAAACGGCACCTAAAAGCTGTCACAAAGAACCAGCAAAAGTAATGTAAATGTAAAATATTGCAATGAGACATTTTAATTGTCTATTAATAAACAAGTGTTTTCTGTGTCGGCTGCAAAGATGAAGTCTGACTCGCGATCTTCGCAGTAGTGAACGCGCCGGAGAGAAATACACATTTCATACGGATTAAATCGTTTTATTTTGTTTTGAATGGTTCTGTTTAAAAGTAGAGATTTCTGTAGATAATAGATATATTTCTATTTTTTTAGGTGTGTGAGGCGAGAGTAAGCTATATTATACGTTGAGTTTCGGTTCATGGATGATAGCTTAACGTTAGCTCCAGTTCAGGCGCTGGTGATATCTATCTGCTATATTTACTTTTTATTTATTAAATCCAGAAAATTGGATAATGAAACACTGATTAAAATTAAGATACAATTAATACAAAACGAAATTCGTTTTAAAGAAAGGCTTTGTGCTTTCTGTTTGAGGTCTCTGTGAAAGTTTTAAAGCAGTCTTTTAGTGCCGCTTTGATCGGTCGCGTCCGTAATGGAGAACTGTCACGTAAAATATTTTTTTCCTCATAAATCCGAACACGAAAAATAAAAGACAAAAGACTTTTTAAAAAAGACAACCATCCACAACTTTATAACACTCCAGTCAAAGTACCTCTTTTTGGTCAACATCCTCCTTTTTGTAGACGAAATAGTCCCAAATAGCTGATTTTGACTTTCTTTTTTGTTCGAAATCATCATTCTCTTAATACACCATGGGTGCTACTACCCTTCACATCGCATGTGATGTGACTATTGCTCATGCGCACAGCCCTACTAGCATAATTTAAACTAATCGGTTAACCGGTTTCAACCGGCTAATGAGGCTCGGTGGTCGGTCAAGAAAATTTTTAGTTTTCGCCATCCCTACTTTACACTATATATTTTTACATTAAGCACCAACACTTAAAAAGAATTATATTTAAAACTAGATTTCTTAGCGGTTTTGAAAATATTACTATAAATTACAGCAACACCTCCTCCTTTGCGTTTCAGATGAGGTTCATGTTTATAACTGTAATCTTGTGGGGTGGACTCATTTAAAGTAATGTAATCGTTTGTAAAGACCCGTTGATGGCTAAGGCCACACTGAATAAACATTTAATTTGAATGGTTGTAGTTTTCTCTTTATTTAATTTTTTTGTAAGAGAAATTGATATTTCGTTTGCTCTGAGGGATTAATGTTTTTTGTTTTTTTTTGTCTGATTATACATTTCTATGTAATTATTTTGTTTCTTTAAATATTATTTACCTAAACATTGGAAATGGAAGTGCTACTTTGTCTCTTTAGCGCGCATTAAACATAAAAGAGCGACAAAGCCAATAATTATTCAGTTCTAGAGAGCACGCTACTGAGTAAATGGAACCATAACATAGATAATGGGTTTGACATTTTATTTAATTTTGTTTGAATGTGTACATCTTACCCGTGGTTCCGCCGGGATCCATGACTGCATCATGGAACAATTTTGGAATTAAAAGGGGGTGGCCTTTCCTGGTGTCCTTTATATATTCAGTTGGGAATTATGGGAAATGTAGTTTTAGGGACAATATATGTTGGGGTCGTGTGTTAAAGGCAGGGTAGGTAGAAATGGTCTAAAAATTTTATTTTTCAAATTTGTTTAAACTTTATGTACATATCAATACATAATTAAAATGTAAGTACTCTGAAAAAGAAAGTATCAAAATCGAGTGTCTGTAGACCTCTCACGACTGTTTTAAAGACATCTCATTATTTCCATTCACTCCACCCCCTCATTTCTGTGCTTCTTCCAAAGCCACGCCCCCAAAACACATGAACGCGCGACTCCGACCGCTGAGCTAGAGGACGCATTATTTACCTGAGACAAGCGGAGGGGAAGGGGCATTTTTTTGCCTGGTTTGCCTTCACTAACTGCATATGCCGGTACTGTAAATTTAGATTGCTCTTTCTCTGCCATTGTTTTGGTATTCCTAGGTTCAGTGCCTTCTTCTTCTTCTTCGATAGATTTTATTGGCAGCTTGCAAACATAGTGCATTACCGCCATCTACTGGACGGAGGTGTGATCAGGTTCCGTGCCTCTCGCACTCCTCAAATCAAACGGTCGCGCGCAAGTGGGCAGGTGCTGTGTGGCAAAAGGGTGGTTGCCATGGTTGCGAGAGAGTGACAGTCGCCTAAGCCAATCCTTTGATTCGTCCCCGAATCGAAATAATGAGCTGTGTTTAATACAGATTAAACGGTCTAGAGTCACTTGATTTTTATACTCTTTTTTTCAGAGTTCTTACATTTTAATTATGTATTGATATATATAGAAAGTTTTAACAAATTTGGATCTTTAATTTTTAATAAATCCTACCTACCCTGCCTTTAAATCGAATGTGTTTAAAGGATTTTTTTTTGTGTGTGTGTGTATGTTTAAGTGTATTTTCATTATTGCTTTATGGTAAATGTGATTCTATGTTTATTTGAGTTTATGTGTATATATATATATATATATATATATTTCCCCCTTTAAGTTTGATGTAGCCTAATGGAATTAGAATATTTGTGAGACCCCTGTAATTATAAAAATGGTTTGGTCTGGTTTGTTAAAGGATTCATTTTCTGTGGCTGGGTTAGTTCTGGTGAGGTATCCCTGAGAAACATCTGAGACCCAGAACTCAGAATGATGTCCCATTTATACTGTAGTCAGTGTTTTTTTGGTGTCGTTTTTTTTTTTTTTTTTTTTTGCACAATGTTTGATCAGTACTTAAGTGTTGCAGTCAATAAAATTACACTTTGTTGACTCTATGAAAGTCTCCTGAAAATTTTATAGAAGAACCCTTACACCTGTCTTTGAAACAAGGCCTACAAGTCTTAACATTATATTTGGTATAGAAGTTATACTTAAAGTCACATGATGAGCACAAAATAAAATTCCATACTATTTACTTTCTAAATGCATATTATGGACCTTGTTGTGAACCATATGCATATTGTGCATAGTATATTTATATATACATTTGCGATTTGTGAAAAAAGCAGAGGGGGGATGTTTTTTCTTATATTGCTGCTGTTAAAAGTATCTTTTATAGAATAATTATAAACTTTAATGAAACAATATCGGAACATTTTGACATAATTTTTGAATCCATTTCTACGTTAATTCAGAGCGATTTACATTTAAATAGAGCAAGATTTTCACTCTAATGCCCTTTCCTTTCCTCATTGGGAAGTACTCATACACATAATAAACATATACGTTTGAGCAGATTACCTCTGTACCTCTTGTTGGTTTCATTTGGATTACATAATCAGAGAATATTTGTTCCCTCAAGCTTTCTATAGACATTATTCTTATCGTGACTGAGGCAAGTAGCCTACAGAGTTTTGGTTCATGTCTGTGATGCGCTCCAGTTCATGGAGACCAAGACGGCAGAAAGCTCATCCTGTTTGTTTTCTTTAGGGAGGGAGAAAATGTTTTCGATTTGAATCCCATTTCCTGCATTTACATACATTTAGGGACTATGGTGATACAAAATCCAGGAAACAATTTGATTATAATGATAAATTCTACCAAAAAGAATAGTAGGCTACTAAACTATGTATAAGAAAAATATGTCTTACTTTCTTTATTGTTTAATAGGGGTCGATCGCCAAGACTTTACAAAGTCAAAAATGTTAGCCATTAATGTGTTGTGTCTAAATAAAATGTAAATAATGTGAGAGTCAATTTCCACTGTAATGTAGAAACAACAAAGACAGTATATTTTAAATAATTGTTTAATGGCATCTTTTTATGAATGAAGGCCATTATCACTGATATTAATAGAGCTACTGATGTCTCAATGAAAATGATTTCCCCCAAAATTTTAAACATTTATTAGGCTTCAAAAAATATAACCTTTAATTTAAGTGAACTTAAAACAGTCCTCACACAAACCCATAATAAATGTCATATTTACCTGTGCCTTTCCTGTCTAACAGGTATGAAATATACAGAAATTGAATAAGGTTATAAAACAGTCTGCACTGCATAAATTACAAATGAAATAAAGATTAATGCTTATTAATCAAGATCAGTTTTTTTCTCTGTTCCCTTTAGTTAACTTTACTGACGAATTAGTGGCTGCTGTCACTTAAAGATCTGCCGCTGACAGGATCTCTGGCGTCTCATTCTCTCACTACTCTTTACTTACATTTAAGATTTTATTTAACTCATTTAAGACTCTTGTGAGGATACTCGACAAAACAGACATTTTGGCATTAATGTGTGTGTTATTGTTAGTTCAAGCGCGAAAGAGAACTCGAGAGAGACATGTCCCCCCCCATAGGAAATTACGCCCCTGCTTATGTGTAAACTTACCCGGTTTTGTTGCACAACCTGCTTTCTGGAATACCCCGTCGGGTTCTAACTTTATTGAGAACAGGAATTTTAAATCGTGCTTGGGTACAGTACAAGGCAACTGTCTCTAATGCGAGTATGCCCAGTGTTGCAAGTCTGTCACTAGCAAAAAGTGTCAAAATTCACTTTTAGGAATATTCTAATAGGCTAATTTCCCTCTGAAATTAATGTAAAAATGTTGCTAATTGAAATGGCTTGAATAGCAAGTACAAAATGTAGAGATTATGAATAGTGGTCAATCCTCTCAATTATAATTTCAAGACTTATTATATTTATTTTATTATTCATCAATATAAAGTGGTCTGAGTAACAAAGCAAATTAATTATTTGCATTTTAAATGCTTTTACATCATAAAAAAAATCAGAACTGTCAACAGTTTAATCTCGGCCAACATTGTGTGTCTCTGTGGGTCGGTCGATTCGGTATAGGAACTCAGCAGGGAGGAAGTATCCTAGGTACTCTACTGTGTTTGGGGTGGTATCTATGTAGTAATGGCCCCCCTCACCATGGTGACTGAAGCCATGGGTATGCTCCACTCTCAGGTCAAGACCCTGTGAATTGTGCACAACAGAAATTAAACTGGGTACAACAAACTTTAGTTAATATGAAATATTTAGCAAAGATTCAAAATAATATTGTCAGAAAAAAAGGATGGTATGACATTGCTACTGGGTTGGTACTCACTGGGTCTCTGGACACCATGACAGTTTGAAAGATCAATGGTGCACTGACTTCAAAATGCCTGAGCCAGTTATCGACGTCCTTATTGGTGTTAAGAGGGCAGGTAGAGAATTCACGTGGCTTAAAGACAGAGCAGTGAAAAGTTTACACACACATGTAAGGAACTTCCATAATTTATGTTGTAACATTTTAATTTTAAATTTAATCTTAATCATAGTTCAAGTAGCTATATAAACATCTACAGAGTTTAACAGTGACTGCTTTCACCAAAAAAGAAAAAAAAAGAAAAAAGAATCACAACATTACATCTGAAAACGGACTATGTACACTACCATTCAACAGTTTGGGATCAGTACGATTTTTTTATTTTTTTGAAAGGTCGGCTCACCAAAGCAGGATTAATTTGATAAAAAAAGCCCTTGTTGTATGTCTTCTCGTGTTTGGAGAATGAATGTGTTACACTTATCAGAATAAATTTTTTTTTCTTCTTTTTTTAAAAGATCAACTTTTCTTGAGATCAACTTTACGGAAGGGATTTCTGTATCTAATCTTTTGGAAATGCTCAAAGCTTATTTGCATGGAAAATAATTTCTCGTTCTGCTTAAATCAAGAAGTTGCGTAATAAAAAGCTCTGTGAACTATGAACAGATTGGTAAATTGGACCAGAAATATGTACAACATCCAACTCCATTATATAATGAAAAGGCTTTTTTAATAATCTGAATATATCTTCTTTCTACTAGCTATACTAAGCAGCTTACTTAAATCATGACACCGTTTCTATAAGTTTGGTGCTGATAAGCCAGGAAAAGCACTTGCATTTCAACTTAGACTTCAATTATTCAATCAATTATTTTTTTACTCTTCTTTGTACCAGTCAAACTCCTTTAAATGTTCTGATCTTTTTGACAATTTTTTTTTTTTTTTTTAAATCTCAACATCCCACAAATCAATAGTGAATCAAAAGCCAAATTTGATGATCCTATTAGTCCAACTAAAATTCTGAAAGCCATTACACAGATACAGAGCAGAAAATCCCTGCAGAGGTTTTTTTTTCTCCTCAGCTTTCCACACTGCTTCTCTCAGTTTTTGAAGAATCCCTAACAAGTTACACCTCGTCTGGCTTTATTTGTGCCAGAGGCCCTGATCTCTCTCGATGAGAATGCTTTCGACTTTTTTGAGTGGGACTATTTATTTTATACGTTTAAAAAAAATTGGGTTTGGTGATAAATTTGTGAGTTTTTTTCAAATAACTCCACCACATGAGCTCTTCCAACATCAGCTTTCCCATTCAAATTAGCCTCAGACAGTTTCCGTTAACTGGGAGTTATCAACTTGAGAAAACCCTCTCAAGTTGTATTTACCCAGCTAATTTCATCGGTTGTGCAGACCTCCTGCAGTTTTGCAGTTTATTCACATAGAAAAAAATAGATAGACAAAACTTGGCAATACAGAACCGTTTTAAGCAATTTGGCAACCATTTCTTTCATGCTTAAAAAAAAATTCATTACGTACTACGGTGCTACCCTTCCCATAGCCGCCGATTTAGGTTTCTGACGGTGGGTGCCCACCCTCCACAAACCCCAGCCCAACCCCCCACAAACCCCAGCCCAACCCCCCAAAAAACCCGTAAAAAACGTTTTAACATGCTCATTACTCAATACTTTGTACTTGTTCGTTTTTCAAGAGTACAAGTCTTTTTTTCGGTGTGATGGCAGGATGGCGGTGTCTCGTAAAAAGAAACAGGCAGATTGCAAACACATTACCAACCAAACTAAAACTCATCTTTATTTACATGAGTGTTGTCGCAAGTCACTCGCTCGCTGATATACACGATGAGTTTTTAGTTAAATTAGTATACTTAAACTGCAATTTATCGTTGTGAGAAAAACAGACAGCACAAGCTTTTGAGTCAGATATGTTTTAACACTAAATATAATGGTAGAACTGTATAGAGTGGTGCAGTTATCACATCAGTCATCGTCCCATGGTCAATGTTTTTTTTAATAGGTTTTTGGTTAAAGGGCTCTGAAATAAGGATCTTGACTAAACAATTTGCACATTTTATTCTACAACATAAAATACATCAGTATTACCCCACTCATGATTTATAAAAGTTGTTAAGTGTCTTGAAAAAGACGGTTGCTAAGTGGCTAAATGTGACTACAGAAGCTGTCGGGGACATTAAACGTCATCACGCCAAACAGGTATACAGCCTCGTTAAGCTTATAGTTGTGCTCTTATAAACAATTCTAACTCAAACTGTCAGGGAAAATGTTTTTAGATAACTGAAAGAGTTGTCGGAAGCTTAGTTGAAGTCGTAAGACCGTGGTGTAGTTCATTAATTGCCTACCTTTAGCTTTTTTACTTCTGGCGACTGCATTTACGATTCAAAATTCATACAAGTTGTGTTCATCTGTGAAAATTATCTTGATGGACAAAACATGTAAGTATCATAAACTTTTGTTGATCAAAGAGCTTGTTTTTTGCAATAATCCCAAAGTCTATGTAAAAATCCTATTGGGTTTGTGTCGAGGGAACCAGTGTGATGCTAACTGCCGATTGGCCTACAAAGTGACGTCATACCTGCACCACTCTATTAAGACCGTAAGGTCCCAATGTGAGATCCACCAATCAGAAAGGTTCCCAAATCTCAATCGATTTTTTGATTGGTTAAAATTAATGGAGAATATTTCGTGTTTTTCTGTGGATGCTCGGCCATTATGCGCTCGAGCCCTCGTGCACCCACTGGATCAGCGCCTATGACCATTCTCTGCATTTGGTCCCTGCTGTTCTCTCTCTCATGATTTATTAATAAACAGAGAGCAAAGAATAAACATTTTTTTACAAAGAAATTGTATTCTGTTTTCCCACTAATGGTAATAATCGTTTACATAGGTGCATGCATACGTCTTTTTGTTGTTTTTCTCAGTATTGTTTCAATTACTTCTTTATTTTGTCTATATATATTATTATTTATAATTACTGTTATTTAAATGCATATATTTTAATTTACTATTATTATTTTCATTTATATTGTATTTGAGTGTCTGGGTGCAAGCATTCATAATCTTTTTTTATTGTACCTGACTCAACAAATGTTGTATTGTCTTTGTTATTTTTGTAACACTTTGATTGAAAAGTATCAATAAAAAGAGTATTTACAGATGTGTTATAAATTAAACCAAGCTAGGATGTTCTACAAAACTCAAGTGATCTGCAAATACATTTTATTTCGCTTTGCAAATTCGCTTCCACAAATTCAGTGGTACAAATTCGACAGTAAATTCAACATTGACATCCAGGAACTGCAGGAAAAGCAGTAGATTGCCGAGCATACTCTCCATCTGCTGTTAGTCGATCTCACCAGCAGGTGGTGCAAAAGCTTGTGTTGTTGACGAAGACCAGCAACAGTTAGAACAAGCCATTCATTCATAAAACTCATTTACAGCAATGTAAGTGTATTTGTGATTATTATGACGGCTGTTTTATGTTAAATTCAGTGTCTTCAGGGTTACTTTTCCTGTGTAGCCTACATGCATCTTTCTTTACCATGAACAAGATTAATGTTATTCCCCAATGCGGATGTACAGATCCAATGTTACATTTTTGAGGTTGACATATATTTCTCTTGGTTGTTTAGTTGCCTTAACTTTATATTGTGGCGATGTGCCTCATGCAGGCTATTAGGGTTTCCCTCAATACTTAAGGATTCCCCTGCTGGACATATAAAACGCTTAACGTAGCTTAATGGACTAATTACAGTGATATAAAAGACCAAACTCGCAGGCAAGCAGATGGACTCAGAATAACGCACAAAGCTTAATGCTGAGCGTTTCCCAGTGATAGACTGGCATAAAGTTGGCTTGACGTTGGACATTCGCACATTTAGGGACCGTCTCATAAAGTGTATATGACTTTGGTATACACGTTTCTAACTTCGATAGCATTTGAATAGAACGACTTAGTCATAAAACCAACTGTAAAGTGTTCATGTAGTGTCAGGCATAATGCGCACCCTTTGGATTTTTGATATTTATTCAAATAAATTTAAGTTTGCTATTGAAGTTAGAAACGTGTATGCCAATGTTTTATGCAACTTTAGAGACGGTCCCTAAATGTGCGAATGTCCAATGTCAAGCCAATTTCATTTCATGTCAAGTCATTTAGCAGACGCTTTTATCCAAAGCGATTTACAGTTAAACTAACAATAGGAGGACAACAATATGCAAGTGCTATGACTCTTCCCAGTTTAAGCTAATGCAATACACGTAGGCATATACAGGTGCTGGTCATAAAATTAGAATATCATTAAAAAGTTGATTTATTTCAAGAATTCAACTTAACAGGTGAAACTAATATATTATATAGACTCATTACATGCAAACTGGGATATTTCAAGCCTTTATTTGTTATAATTTTGATGATTATGGCTTACAGATTATGAAACCATGAAATCAAAATCCCAGAAAATTAGAATATTACATGAAATCACACAGTAATTACACAGTAATCCCATGGTCATTGAACCAGGTTTTGGTTATTCTGGCAGTGTGGGCAGGTGCAAATCCTGCTGGAGAATGAAGGAAGCATGAAGTGCTCTGGAAATGTCCTGGTAGACGGCTGCGTTGATTCTGGATTTAATAAAGCACAGTGGACCAAAGTCCTTTTTTCTGATGAGAGCAAATTTTGCATCTCATTTGGAAACCAAGGTCCCAGAGTCTGGAGGAAGAATGGAGAGGCACACAATCCAAGATGCTTGAAGTCCAGTGTGAAGTTTCCACAGTCAGTGATGGTTTGGGGTGCCATGTCATCGGCTGGTGTTGGTCCACTGTGTTTTCTGAGGTCCAAGGTCAACACAGCCATCTACCAGGAAGTTTTAGAGCACTTCATGCTTCCTGCTGCTGACCAACTTTATGGAGATGCAGATTTAATTTTCCAACAGGACTTGGCAACTGCACACAGTGCCAAAGCTTCCAGTACCTGGTTTAAGGACCATGGTATCCCTGTTCTTAATTGGCCAGCAAACTCACCTGACCTTAACCCTATAGAAAATCTATGGGGTATTGTGAAGAGGAAGATGCGATACGCCAGACCCAACAATGCAGAAGAGCTGAAGGCCCCTATCACAGCAACCAGGGCTCTCATAACACCTGAGCAGTGCCACAGACTGATCGACTCCATGCCACGCCACATTGCTGCAGTAATTCAGGCAAAAGGAGCCCCAACAAAGTATTGAGTGCTGTACATGCTCATACTTTTCATGTTCATACTTTTCAGTTGGCCAGCATTTCTAAAAATCCTTTTTTTGTATTGGTCTTAAGTAATATTCAAATTTTCTGGGATTTTGATTTCTTGGTTTCATAAGCTGTAAGCCATAATCATCAAAATTATAACAAATAAAGGCTTGAAATATCTCAGTTTGCATGTAATGAGTCTATATAATATATTAGTTTCACCTGTTAAGTTGAATTCTTGAAATAAATCAACTTTTTGATGATATTCTAATTTTATGACCAGCACCTGTATATATATATATATAGAGAGAGAGAGAGAGAGAGAGAGAGAGAGAGAGAATAGAAGAGAAAGTGTTACTCAACTGTTGATCAAGTGTTGATTTTATGCCAGTATATCACGAAACGCTCAGCATGAAACTTTGCGCGTTAAATTCATATTCTGAGTCCATCTGCTTGCCTGTAGCTTATATAGTAGCCTACAGCCTACATCCCCAATAAGGTGCGAGTTTGGTCTTTTATATCACTGTATTAGTCCATTAAGCTACGTTAAGCGTTTTGTCCCAACGGAAGGGGAATCCCTTGATATTGAGGTATGAGGTATTGAGGGAAACTGATTATAATCCCGTTCATAGAGAAAGTTGATAACATGTAGGCTACACAGGGAAAGTAACAATGAAGTTATTGAATGAAACAAACACAGCTTTTGTGTGTTTATCATCTTTTCCGCATATATTGACACAGATAATCATTTTCATTTTATGAATGAATTACTTGTTCTAACTGTTGCTGGTCTTCGTCAACAACACGCGCTTTTGCACCACCTGCTGGTGAGATCGACTAACAGCAGATGGAGAGTATGCTCGGCAATCTACTGCTTTTCCTGCAGTTCCTGGATGTCAATGTTGAATTTACTGTCGAATTTGAACCACTGAATTTGTGGAAGCGAATTTGCAAAGCGAAATAAAATGGACCGAAATTGCCTGTTGAATATTATAGGTTGTATTTTTAAACAGTTTGAATATTTTGGAAGTGAAATATGAAAGGTGAATATGGATTAGGCCTATTGAATTTCTAATAATGAAAATGTGTTTGAAATGTTTTTAATAGAAATATTCACAGCTTAAATATTCAACCATGTTGAATTTCAGCCCATAAAAATGCAAGCCCTAAAAATACAATGCATTAAAATGCAAGCATGGTTAATGCAATGCCTATTTTTTTCAAGTAGTGCAATTCAACAGGCTTTTTTATTTCAAAAACATTTGACATTATTTTACTTCCATAGATATCAAAATCTTTAGGTGAACTTAACACATATGTCCATAAAAGTTTAGATAATTTGATTTTTTGTTATTGTCTATAGAGTTGACAACGCTGTAAATATAGAAAATAGTAATATAGTAATTTACGAGGCTGTGATAGTCATCCATACAAATTACAAAATCCAATAATTACTCAAATGCATATTATTTAGAAACTGCATGTGCTAATGTATTATTTTTACTATTTTAATTTCCATAATCTTGTGCATTATAGGCCCTACAAATATAATTTTTTAAAATTATTACCATGATATGGATCTTTGCCTTCCCCTTTTGTATGACAAAAGTTCCCCCCAGGGCCATGCTTTTCTCCTCATAATGTTCTTCCATGGTCTTTCTCATGCAGCTCACAAGACTGTCCTCTCCAATCCTTCTGCAGGCTCTCACCTCAATGACCTGCAATTGTAGTTATTTCAAACCTTGTTACATTTAAAAGTTTGAAGTCAGTATGATTCATGACTTCTGAAGGACTATGTGACACTGAAGACTGAAGTAATGGTTGCAGAATATTCAGCTTTGCCATCAAAGGAATACAATTTCAAAACTGTAAAATATATTCAAATATAAAAACAGTTATTTTACTGTATTTTAGCTCAACTCAACACTTACTGGCCCAAAACTTTTGAATGGTGGTATAAATATTCAAACAAAACATTTGAAGTGTTTTTTTGGGTTCCTTTAATAATTATAAGTAGCTCACTCCTAATAATCTTTTCATTACTTATAGCCATTATTAAAGGAAAATCTCCATGTAGTAACTCAAAAGTACTGAGGTTGTACAGAGATGCAAAGTCCCCATGGTTCTTACCTTTCCAGGTTTGCCCTCACATGCATAAAGGTTTGCAAGGAGGCCAAAGTCACAGTCATGAAACCTGTCACTGTACTTTTCCTGCAGACATTTTCCATCCACTGGGTTGATGGAGGAAAAATAACTGCCATTCACTGCAGGTCTCCCCTCAGCTTCGGTCAGCACCAGAGGCATTAACTAGGAGAAAACAAGACAATAAAGTGTTAAAAACCCCATTGAACTCTTTATTAAACCGACAAGAAGAAAAATAGGTTTTATAGTGATATGACTTTTTTAAATTATATTTTGCTGGTAGATACGACAGTGTTTTGGATTTTAGACCGAAACCACCATATGTAGCACTATGCAGAAGTAAACATTTTCATTTATGAATGCCACTGCAAATTAACATCAATTTAAACATATTTGTAAAAGTACTAAAAGGACCGTTAATTTTTTTAGGTCTTGAAATTCTAATGTGTAAAAACTGCCACTGGTTTTAGTGTAGCTATACAGACCTCTCCATTTATCCCAATTGTCTTGGAGGAGACAGCACCAGCACCAAGAATAAATGCACCAGGTAGCTCCACCTCCTTGGACACAAGGTTCATGTTGTAAACCTTTGAGGGGAATCGGTTAGTTTTACAAATGTGCTTCTTTCTGAAATTACATTTACAGTTCATTAACGCACCTTGTCCAGTTGGACCAGAGGAATCAGATAGGGTACACCTCCCACATCAGTAATACGTGGTTTGCCACAAATACCTAATACAAAGTAACAAGTGTTGTTTAAAGAGCCTGTTACACCTTGACATATACAGACATACATCTGTACTCACCCTTGACAGGAAACCTGAAAGGCTCTTGTGTAAGATCTGGACAGTCAGCAACAGACACTTTTACATCAGAAAAATTCTTATTCAGTCCTGATTCCAGCACTGTAATACATACAAATATATTAGTCACTATAAAGTATGGAAGCCCTAAAAATCTTAGATCATTCCTGAGCCTAGTATCCAGCCTAGTCTCTCTTGGAGCATTGGATAAGGATAATGGCGACACCATGTCTACGGCAGAGTCCGGTTTGGAAGATTGGTCTCGCAGCCATATGAAGGACTCTGCAACACACTGCAGCGACATGAGCGATTTCCCTGATGCTATAGATGAGGAAATCCTCCACATCATGACCAAGGCAGTGAAAAAGCTTGGCCTGGAATGGTCTTCCACCACTGAACCCACCCTCAGCCAACTAGACGAGAGGTTCCCTCAGTCAGGCTTCTGCCAGAAAGCTGGCCCTCTGCAAGCGTTTCAGGCCAAGATGCTGAAACACAAAATAGCCCTGAATATATAGCCCTGACTCAGAACTGTTTAAAGAGCTCTGCAGCGCTACAGACCTGGCTACAAAAATGTTGGCCATAGTATGAGGAGTCTCTTTGTGCTGGACAGACATTTGTGGATTACCCGGACTGATACTGTATAAAGGACTCTGAGAAAGCCTTATTCTCCCTATCCTCCTTAACGCACCGATGAACCCTTCTGAGGCCAGTTGCATGAAGACAGTTTCAGTTTGAGATTAGTTTTATCAAGCTCTGGTTTTTCTGGCTCAAGAAGGTGGATTGGTTTTTAGCGGTGTTCATTGCCATGGTAACTTGCGTTCTGGAGCAGGTTTTATTCTGGGTAAGAGATTGCAAAACAAAACTGGACTAATCAGCTTTGATATAAGTGACAAATATCAGATGCAATAAAGCCATTCCCTCTATATCTCTTGTTCCAAATTAAAGCAGTTTATACTGGAAAAATTGTAGACAAAATTGCCTTATAAGAACCTAAAATTGATTATATCCTAGAGCTGGCCCCCTTTCCAAACTGAGCAATCAATGGAGAAGGGCATTGGTTAGAGTGGTGAACAAGAAGCTGGTAGTTACTCTAGTTGAGCTCCATGAGAGCATTGTGAGCCCACTGACCCTGATCTAAACCAGATTTGATTTTTATTGTTTTGTCAACTCTAAACCTACTCTGAAATGCAACAGGCCTCTGGCCTTTTTGGGAGTGCGGTGGAGTCTTTCTCTGAGCGCTTCCTTGAGGTGCAAAAATAATCTAAAATATATACAGTGGGGAAAATAAGTATTTGAACACCCTGCTATTTTGCAAGTTCTCCCACTTGGAAATCATGGAGAGGTCTGAAATTGTCATCGTAGGTGCATGTCCACTGTGAGAGACATAATCTAAAAAAAAAAATCCAGAAATCACAATATATGATTTTTTAACTATTTATTTGTATGATACAGCTGCAAATAAGTATTTGAACACCTGTCTATCAGCTAGAATTCTGACCCTCAAAGACCTGTTAGTCTGCCTTTAAAATGTCCACCTCCACTCCTTTAATTATCCTAAATTAGATGCACCTGTTTGAGGTCGTTAGCTGCATAAAGACACCTGTCCACCCCATACAATCAGTAAGAATCCAACTACTAACATGGCCAAGACCAAAGAGCTGTCCAAAGACACTAGAGACAAAATTGTACACCTCCACAAGGCTGGAAAGGGCTACGGGGAAATTGCCAAGCAGCTTGGTGAAAAAAGGTCCACTGTTGGAGCAATGGAAGAAGCTAAACATGACTGTCAATCTCCCTCGGACTGGGGCTCCATGCAAGATCTCACCTCGTGGGGTCTCAATGATCCTAAGAAAGGTGAGAAATCAGCCCAGAACTACACGGGAGGAGCTGGTCAATGACCTGAAAAGAGCTGGGACCACCGTTTCCAAGGTTACTGTTGGTAATACACTAAGACGTCATGGTTTGAAATCATGCATGGCACGGAAGGTTCCCCTGCTTAAACCAGCACATGTCAAGGCCCGTCTTAAGTTTGCCAATGAGCATTTGGATGATCCAGAGGAGTCATGGGAGAAAGTCATGTGGTCAGATGAGACCAAAATAGAACTTTTTGGTCATAATTCCACTAAACGTGTTTGGAGGAAGAAGAATGATGAGTACCATCCCAAGAAAACCATCCCTACTGTGAAGCATGGGGGTGGTAGCATCATGCTTTGGGGGTGTTTTTCTGCACATGGGACAGGGCGACTGCACTGTATTAAGGAGAGGATGACCGGGGCCATGTATTGCGAGATTTTGGGGAACAACCTCCTTCCCTCAGTTAGAGCATTGGAGATGGGTCGAGGCTGGGTCTTCCAACATGACAATGACCCGAAGCACACAGCCAGGATAACCAAGGAGTGGCTCTGTAAGAAGCATATCAAGGTTCTGGCGTGGCCTAGCCAGTCTCCAGACCTAAACCCAATAGAGAATCTTTGGAGGGAGCTCAAACTCCGTGTTTCTCAGCGACAGCCCAGAAACCTGACTGATCTAGAGAAGATCTGTGTGGAGGAGTGGGCCAAAATCCCTCCTGCAGAGTGTGCAAACCTGGTGAAAAACTACAGGAAACGTTTGACCTCTGTAATTGCAAACAAAGGCTACTGTACCAAATATTAACATTGATTTTCTCAGGTGTTCAAATACTTATTTGCAGCTGTATCATACAAATAAATAGTTAAAAAATCATACATTGTGATTTCTGGATTTTTTTTTTATATTATGTCTCTCACAGTGGCCATGCACCTACGATGACAATTTCAGACCCCTCCATGATTTCTAAGTGGGAGAACTTGCAAAATAGCAGGGTGTTCAAATACTTATTTTCCTCACTGTATGTCCTCTCATTCCTCTTCTGCGCAGTGCTCTTTTAACAGAACGCCGCCAGCCTTTGCTTCAGCTCCTTAGAGGGAGTCTGAACCCATGATGAGACCTAAGACTCGTGGCTCAAACGCTATCCACAGCCTGTGATTCAGCCTCGAAACTGATTCAGAAGAAGAAGTGGAAGAGTTAATTATACAGGCTGTCATACAAGTCATTATATAAGAATGGTGTGACAGGTCTCCAACTCTTCCTGCTAAGGCTGGCCAGTGGGTGTGGCTAGGAGGCTCATCAAGGGAGCGACGTCCACCTGTTCTTCCCTCTATAAAAGCTTAGGCTGTTTGTTTAACTTTATTTTGTTATTGGTTTTGGAGTATTTTGTTTTCTATCTTTGATACACTAACATCCATGCACCAGACAGACATTATAGATGACCATGTTTACTTATTGTTCTGTTTATGTTAATAAATGTTCATTATTGCAAATCAACTCATTATCTCCTCCATTCATTTGCCATGGCTTTGAGCCAGTCATAACAATGGTAATGCATTTTATGTATCGCTCTCTACAATGTCGGACACATAATGGTAATTAATATGATTAGCCTTTTGCTTGACTACATTATCAAACAGCTAATGATGTGTTGTTATTGTTATACAAACCATGTTCCCGTTCACCATCTCAGTTTGCCTTCTAAAAATCAGTATCCTTAGAAATGCTTTGAAAAACTTAGAATGTCAGTGGAGAAAGGAATATAGTTCATCATAACATCGTAATATACATCATATACTTAATTCACCCACTCTATTGCTAAATGTCCCCGATTTTTCATATCAACAGAAAAATATAATGGGATTACCAGGCTTCTATTGAGACTCCCCTGCTTCAAAGCATAGTAATGATATGCTAAAGCCCACCTGCACAGTGACGTGATTGGTTCAAACATAGTTTGTGACGTAGAGAACACCAGAAATATCAAACCGCGTTTTTTGGACAGTCGTGTGGATTTGGGTCTTGATTAGAGCACTGTCTCTGGAGGCCTGACTAACTGCTTCAAACTGACAGCTCACATCGGGAAACTCCATGACTACAATAATATTTGTATATATACACACAACAGTTCTTTCTGAATCTCGAATCTGATTGGCTGAGTGCCTTTTCCAGCCATGCAATATTCCCCCTGTATCATAACAGGAAACAATTTCAGGGGGGTGAAAACTTTTGAACAGGATGAAAATGTCCAAATTTTTCTTATTTTGTTTAAATATCTTTTTTTTTTTTTAAATATCATTTTTAAATATCATTTTCCTAAGGAGCGGTGAACCATCTTACAAAAGCAAACAGAATACAAGCTGTTCTCCATAAAATGTGCAGCGCACAGATAAACGTTAAATTATAATGTTCATGAACAGTGTTTAAAATAAATGAACAACTCTAAGTTTGTCAGCCTTATGAGGGTCAAACAAAATCGTTTTGGAAACGTGGAAAAAAGTGTCTCTTTGACATATAGCGACAACAACACAGTCTTCTCTAATCTCAACAGGCCTTGTCCCCTTTTTAGCCTATTCCTGGGGCAAAGATATTTAAATGAGTAACATTGTGACTTCATGAGATCCAGAAAAATCTCTTTGTAGTCCAAACATACATTGTTCATTGTAGTTCTTGAAAATGGGATTCTGAAATATCTCCCTTTGAAGTGGACTTGGAGTTTTGTAACCTTGCAGATCTTTTTTAATGCTCAAATAGCAACATTACACACTAACCAAAGCTGAAAAAGTGGTAAAGCATAATAAGACTTCTTTAAATTCATTAACATTTTTGCAGATTCTGCAAGAGCTTTGTAAACTTTTGAGCACAACTGTATGTTTGATTTATGCTGAAGTGCTTGGAACATGGCTTTTAATGGTGAGCCTTTTGTTTTTCTAATCAGGCTCTCAAAAGTTATATCAATCAAAATTTGGATTAAGATTTATCGGCAAATATACATCGGTTATCGGCTTTCAAATATAAAGAATTATCGTATCGGCCAAAATTTTCATTTCGGTGCATCCCTACTAGTTTAAATTGCTTTATTATTATCTATTATGAATTTCTTAAATAACATAACTTAAAAATAACAACAACATGAGGGCAGGATGATACAATCAGGTGATCAATAATTTTCCAATATAAAAATAAAATAGTTACAAATGAAACATTTAACAACATAATATCATAAATACAATCAAATAAAACAAACATTTTATAAAATTCAACTTAGACAAAAAAAAAAACACACACACAAAAAAAAAAAAAACAAGATTAAGTACATACGTATTGAAGCAATTTGCACTACTATCCGAATGTTAAAAATGTAAAAACAGCTCTTTATTTAATGATACACACACAAAAGACCTGAACCGGAAACGATGCAACCTGTTTCATAGAATATTTGTTGCGCATAATAACCATAGACGATAATAACCCGTATTGGAAAGAAAGATTAGCAAATTTCGTTTCATGCCGATTTTAAACAAATGTTTAACATTGATTCTTCAATTCCTCTGCCTTTTATTTAGTAGGATATCAATAGAGAAATAATATTTGATGGCCTTAATTTCGTTCAAATACTATCAACTATGATTGTACTATATACTATACTATAACTGTCTGCTACACACAGCAGAATATGTTTTTTATTATTACACCTTAAATTTTGCTAGTCTGCTTTAAATGTGTGTAAAGATCAAAATGATTTAAAATAGTCATGTTGAACTTTGGACTCATGTCATTTGGTTTTACTCAAGCACAATGAAAGAAAAATAGTTAGCCTACACATGCAGCAGCAATAGCCATACAAATGTTGCACATATTACAATGAAATGCGATTATTACCCTGACATAATTCCTCGAGATTTGGAACATGCAGCTGGAACTTTTCGGTCTTGCTAGTGTTTGCCATCCGTCTTGGTGTGTGTATTAATCTCTCTCTCTGACTGACTCAGTAGTGTTCCAAACTGCCAAAGTCACGTGATTTCAGTAAACTATGCTTCGTTACGTCATAACTGTTCTTTTTCTTCTTTTGGCTTTATGGCGGGTTGCGAACCAACTTTAAAAGTGCATACCGCCACCTACTGTGATGGAGTGTGAAAAGAATGAACTAAATACTCCTATATCCTATTATATAACCCACTATTCTTAATAAATCTCATGATTGCATTTATTTGTTTTCCTGAATTTGGACCATCATTTAATAAGTTGGTTATAGTGAATTCCTGGCACCCTACTGCTTGTAATTCTTCCTTAAGAATCCTCCTTTCTTTATTATAAGCCTTACATTTCTTCAATACATGTTCTACTGTCTGCTCTATTAAACAGACATCACATAAACCTGTGTTATGCTTCCCTATAATGTGTAAAGTATGATTTAGATTTGAATGTCCTGTTCTTAAATGTGTGAAAATAACTTGTTCTCTTCTACTTAAGTTGTGAATTATATTGCCTCTCTTTATGTTTTTTTGGACCTTGTAATAGTGCCGACCTGTATGACATGAGTCCCAAACTGTCTGCCATTTCTTATTGCACGCTTCTAAAATAAAATGTTTTCCTTCTGATCTACTGAGTGAAATGTGTATATTTGATTCTTTCATTTTTAATGATTCTTTGGCTATTTTGTCTGCTTCCTCATTACCTTGAATTCCCACGTGTGCTGGAACCCACATAAATTGAATTATTATTCCCAACTGTCGTAAACTGTATAACCTGATCATGATTTCTGTTAAAATGTCAGTTCTATTTGTTTTGTAAACTCCCAAGAACTGCCATTGAATCAGAGCATAATATTCCTTTATAGGTCTAACTTCATAAACCCACTCTAGTGCCATTAGAATAGCTCTCAGCTGTATATACTGATGTGCCATCTGTTATCCTTCCAGCCTTCCTCACCTTAAACTCTGGAACATAGAATGCAGTCCCTGTCCTTCCAGTCTCTATACTCTTCGAACCATCTGTATATATTTGAGGAAATGAGTAGTGTGAGCTTTTTATATACTCATTAACATATTTGTTTATACTAACAACTTCATCCATTTCCCTTCTATTCTCGTGTAATTTTATGTCAATTTCAGGTTGAGTTAGTATTCAAGGTGGAATTGGGTATATTAGTACTGTTGGTGTAAATTATTTTGAGTCTGGCCATCTTCATTAACCCAACCCTTTATTTTCCATGCAAAGCCTTTACCTGTTGCATTTAAAATTTCGCAGCAATCATTCAGGACTTCCCTTACAGGATGATTATCTCTTTGTCCCTGTAAATTTATCCAGTATGCCATAGCCAATTTTTGTCATCTTATAAATAATGCCATTTCTGATGTTTCTACTTGCAATGCTGCAATGGGTGTGGTTTTAACTGCTCCTAAAATGATTCTTAATGCCTTAGCTTGCATGACATCTAGTTTCTTTAACAACGTTGACGATGCTGACTCAGAAACAATGCAACCATAGTCTAAAGTTGATCGCATAAGACCAATTTAAATGCCCTTTAATGAATGTTTGTTGTCAGCAGCACCCCAATCTTGTCCTGCTACTGCTCTCATTAAATTTAAAACTTTACCACATTTCTTTACTATATAATCTATATGGTCCTTCCAGATTAATTTGTCATCAAACCACAATCCTAGATACTTAAATGTTGTCACTTTCTCTAAAGAAGACCCATATAATTGTAGCATTTTATTCTCTTTAATTTTCTTCCTTTTAAATATCTGGTAACATGTTTTAGATATTGAGAATCTGAAACCCTATTCTAATGACCATTTTCCAACTACTTCTATAGCTTCTTGGATTTTATCCATATTAAAATATATATTCCTTCCTCAGTCTTTTCCACATTATTCCATCGTCTGCATATAAGTCAGTGTTAATTCCCGGAGCCACTTTTCCAAAAATATCGTTAATCATAATATGAAATAATATAGGACTAATCACACTTCCCTGAGGCGTTCCATTTACCACACTCACCTCTCATTTACACCGCACACGTCTGCGGCACATTACGGCTGCGACACGGCTACCGGAGCTGATCGCGCCCATTCTAGTCAATGCTTGCCATATACACCGGCCGCGACGCGCCGCTTCGCTAAATATAGGCGCCTAGTCTATTTTTGACGGACGCGCGTCCAAGTCGCACCAGAAATACATAGTAAAAGTAAAAAAAAAACATTGTCAAATTCTAAATAAACAGTCACACCGGACGCGCAGCTCAGCGCCGCGCCGCGCCACGTCTAGGACAACTCTCACCTGAAAATCATCAGCAATTTTCTGATTTCTGTAAATAAATATAAAACGAAATGTATTTTGCAACACAGGGTGAAGTCCGTATATACATTAACTACGATTTGAAACACATAAATGTAAATTTAATATAAAACCATGTAAATGGCGCTCTGTGGCGCGGCAAGATTTTGAACACGGTCCTGACTTTGCTGGGCGCCGCCGGTGTGCGTACTCTCATAGAGAATAGGCTTGTTTGAGATGAGCAAAATCTGCGCAGAATCGATCACCGGTGATCACCGCGAGATGCATGCCGGTTAGAAATGTGTCCGAGTGCGGTCCGCCTTGCTCTGATGTCATGCTGACTTATGTCAAAAATCTCTCGCGAGCGCAAGGCGCACGTGTCGGATTCTGCAGTCGAGCGCAGTTGTTCTTCACCGACTGCGCTGATAATAAAGCATGATGGGAAACGACTTGCTGACGACACAGCTTAATGCTCATTGGTTTAAACAACTGTGATGTATTGTTGTCTTTTAAAATGTTTGATTTTAAAACTCTAATATCATGTTTTATGTGTATAGCCTATGTTATGTGTGAATATTCCCAAACTATCTGACAGTGCGATCTCTTTGGGTTATGCAATTTAATTTTTTATAAAAAAAATAAAAAAATAAAAACACATATGTCTGTATTAAAGAAAAAAATATTGAAAAACATGTATTTGGAATGGAATTAAATAACAAGTACTTTGGGTGTCTTGTTCATTTTATTTATTTTCATATAGAAGCAACAGAACTTAAATTCCATCCAGTTTATTGGCAACACGAGCGTGAATCCCGTGAATCCCGCGATATCCATCTTTGATCTCACAGGTGTCAGATCCACTGCGTGAAGAGAGAACTGTCCGGCTTGCCTGCTCTTTTTTCACTCCTCCTCTCACTGCAGCCGCCTACTCTCGTCTACATTTCAGGCGAGGCAAGGCGCATCTCAAACAAGCCTATTGTGTTCGAATTTAAAAGACGTGGCGCTGCGTGGCGCGTCCGGTGTGCGACCCCCTTTAGAGTTTGAGATACTTCCCTACCCACTTGAACTTGAATTGTTCTGTCAAATAAAAAACTTAAAACCCAATTAAACATTCTTCCTTCTGCAATTCTCTTCATTTTAATAAGTAATTATTAAATAATTAATTGCCATAACATGTCATATGCCTTTTCCATATAAAAGTAAACTGCCACTAATCCCTCTTTGACTGCTATAGCTTTCTTTACATCTGTTTCCAGCTTTACTAATGTAGGCTATCTAATGTTGATCGGCCTTTCTTAAAACCACATTGATTAGGTGCCAACGCTCCCTTATTCTCAAATACATAAATTAGCCTATTTACAATTATTTTTTCCATCAGCTTACATAAATTTGATGTAAGCGCCTTGAATTCCCTGCTATTGATGCATCTTTCCCTGGTTGGAATTATTATTGCATGTTTCCATGACCTTGGCATTCTTCCTTCTACACTGTAAACCCTAATAAGTTCACAGAACTCAAAAATTATTTTGTAACAGATTACACAAAAATATTTTAGTGATGTTTTTAAAAGTTTTAAGTTTACATAAAATAAAAATTACATTTCCAGTTGCCTTAAATTATCTCAATGTTACCTTATAAATATTGATATTCCTCAACTTATAATTAGGGAGTAATTCACTCAAAATTTTCAATATTTTTCAACTCATATAATGTGGGAAATACACTCAAAATTTTCAACAATTTTCAACTCATAATGTGGGACATGCACCTTAAAATTAATTCTAAACTGAAATACTGATGTCGGCCCACTACACAATTATAATCAGCTAATAATGTTAGAAAACATGAAAGTGACACCACAGTGACAATTTAACAACTTTTTTTTATTTAACAAAATGCACTTTTTAAAAGGCACGAATCAAAGGAGCTCAGTCAAAAAGTGCTAGTGATAAATTAAAACAAAAGGAAAAGGAAATGAATCCATAAAAACAAAATGTGTTTTAAAGTACATTAAGTGTTAATAGTTACATATTCTGATAGTGGTCATTGCTACAGAGGGTAGATTCAGTATTTTGGGTCTCCATCTCACATTATTCAGTAAACATTATGATTAAAACTCACAAAGGATTCATGATAAAATTCAATAAGATTCTAAGTATAATCCATCCTCAACAGCAATGACAACTATTAGAATGTGGAGCCATTTAACACTGTTTAAAAACATTTTGGCACTTACTGTACCTTGAAGGCTGCAACTCACTTTTTTAAAATAAAACATTTAAATAAAGTACTGGTTTCTACTGTGCCGTACTTCACTGGCAACATCAAGTTAGTGCATCAAGGTAGGTATTAGGCAACAGAACATTAAAAATGTATAGTGCATGAATTGAACAGTCGTTTCCCACAACGTGGGCTGGGCAATACATCAATGTTGTGATATTTATCTATTAACAATCAATGTATTAAATCTGAGGTAGAAGAGGCAAACAGTGTCACATCTTAAATCTGAGGTAGAAGAGGCAAATGATTACATTTGTAAAGAGGGGGGAAAAAACAAAAACTTCCTCAATACTCAACAGTGATTCACTCATTGAACAAATCATTCTTCAGCGACAGTAGACGCCCTTTCAGTGGTTTGTTGTCCTCAAGACACATCACAACTTTTTGGATAAATGTGAATGTAAGCTCGAGGTTCTTTGGGTACTGTAGGTCTAGTGCATAGATGTACCCAAAGAGCAGGAGAAATGAGTCAGCCAGATTTGTGGGACCACTCACAAATATTTCATCCTCCACGACAATACAGATGCTCTCAGGGCTGAAGAGGGCCGCATCAGTAGTGTCACCCGTGAAAACTGTCAGGAGAGCCACCGGAGTGTCAGTGAGGTCTGGACCATCTGCTGACTATAAAACACAAATAATACAAGAATGAGTTCAGCCCCTCAAGGATACAAATCATGCTAAAGATGTCTAAACATTACTGTCACTTAGCACTTAGACTGCAACTAAGCCATATGTTTAAACTATTTTCTTTACATATGCTTATATCTTATGTTAGTTTCACACCTATCTGTTAGCATACTTTGTGTTTAGTGGAATGCTTTATACTTACCTTTTCATTTATGTAAAGTTATCTACATGTCAGTTTACAGAATAACAACTCAAGTAAACTTCATCAACAGGTCCTGGGGGGTATTCCAGAAAGGAGGTTCAACAAACTCTGAGCCTAACCCTGAACTCTGAGTTGACTTACCCTGTGAAGTGAAACTCTTGAGTTTTCAGTTCCAGAACAGCTGATCTGAGTTAGGTAAGTCGACTCTGAGTATGTTAACTCTGAGTTGAGCTCGTGCCTGACGACTAGTAAAAAGCCATCCTCAATGGAGCTGTGATTCACCATGGCAACAGGGGAGAAAACAGGAAGCAGACATTTTATGCCACGTCCGACAGAGGCAGAGGAGCTGGTCCTGGGTTAGTGTTAGGGTTTCCCTCTGGAATGGATAACTCAGAGTTTCCCTCATCTCAGAATTCACTCTGAGTTTTCACATAACCTGCTTTCTGGAATACCCCACTGGTTCTCCTAGAGTTCTTTGAGTGATGTCATATGTTTAAGCTGATTGAATAGCTAGGCAAAGGGATTGATAGTGAGGCCAGTACACTTACATTACAGGTCCTGAAGAACTTGAAGGCATCTTCACGAAGGTACACAGGAAGTGCACGAAGGACGAGGGCCCGTCTCATATTTACATCACGTTGTTCCTAGATGGACCAAAAAAAATATCCATTACAATAGTAATTACACAAATGCAGAGCAAACACTTTAAAAAAAAAATCAAAGTGTTAAATAGCTCCATATTCTGATGGTGGTATTTGCTATAGATGGTAGATTCAGTATTTTGGGTCACCATTTCTTCAGTAAAACATTTTTCAAATTAATAACTTTCTATTGTAAATACTTTAATAACTCACAAAGGAAAAAACTTAAAATTGTAAATCAAATTTTACGAAAACAGTAGTTATTTGGACTTCTTCAAATTGAAGGTTCCTTTTTCTGATAGAATACATCTTGTCAAGACGTCTATCTCTGATGAGGTGACAATGTTGTGTTCATGGCATAAGCACTTAACCTCGGGGCACAGTCGAGGCAATTCACACTATGGCTTCTTACAGTTCTCTGCAAATATATGTTAATAATCTGTTTCTGAATCATGCCAAGTTAAAAATTCACCTGAAGGTCATAAATCCTCATGAGCTTGGCTCCTCTGCTATCTTGCCAGTCTTGGTGGCCTTGTCTCTGAACAAGGTGATGAGTTTAGGCGTGTGTCTGTCCAGCTCCTTGTAGAATTGAATGCGCAGGTTAACGTTAATTCGGTGGAACTCTGCAAAAATTATTGTTATTATTATTTTTTAAGTTAAAATGTGTGTAAAATTTTGAATGAGCGGGGGAATGAGTATGCCAACCAGTCGACAACACATCAGTAATTTGATTAAGTCTGTTCTGCTGCAAAAAACCTAAACATTGTGAATAAATCAGGGCTAAAATATATATATATTTTTTTTTCAAATTAGTACACAATTTTACAAAACTCACCTATTGGCATCTGTCTGATGGTGAAACGCTGACTCTCTGTAGCACTCTTTGTGGTCCGATATCTGTACACAACATACGCACAAAGATGATTTTAAAAATAATACATAATGATAAATGAAATTTAAAAAAGTGAATATACAGATAAAAAAAGTTTCCAAATCTGGCACAATAAGATCTGCTATTTCTGTTGTTGTCGTTTTTGTTTTTAACAAAGTATTAATAAAGGGTTCAAGTGATCAACTGTGGATCCCACAGTTGAGATAAAAACATTTAGAGAAATAGCAAAAGAACTGTGGAAACACATAAAATAAAACCAATTGTTATTAACACTATTTCATAATACATCCTACCTGAACTGTTAAAAGGATTTCGAGATGATCTCACAACCACACACTTGAGCCTACGAAGAAATACAAACACAGGCCTGATTAGCATCATAACACACTCACATTATGTTGTTTAGCATTGTTCGTTTCACGCTAGCACACACATACACACAGCTCGACAACGTAAAATATTGACTGTGTAACGCGGACACTTATTGAAATAAGTATAACGTTACTCAAAGTACGCACATGCATTAACGGCGAACAGCGAAAACAACCACCGGCAGAAACTGGGAAGCAGGGATAACGTTATGCTTTCGGCCTCCGCGCCAGAGAGTTCAAACTCATGGACCTTCCTCCACCATCAATGTCCCGGGCAAACATGCATTATAGGAAATGTAGTTCATCCAGGAAACCGCTGATAACGTTAACGTTAACTTACACTGTTGTAAGATGAAGTAAGGTAACTTAACGTTAACGTATTTGTCACATTCAACAACTTCTAAAATTATAATTACTTGGATTTGTAAACTATTTACAACACATATTCACATATTTTTAGAACCGTTTATATATATATAAAATATAAAAAAAACTTTAGAGTTACTTATCAAATCAGGGCTGATGATAAGACGGCGCTTCAGAAAACGAGGGCAATAAGACTAATGAAAATAACTGAGGTGGTGGTGGTTTGAAGCGGGGGGATAAAAGTGCGCATTCCAAACAAATAAAAACAAATTAAACTGTGATCCACATCCACATCGGCTGGCCAAAACTTCCCCGCATCAAGGCAAATTCAAGATGGCTGACTCAGCTTTCCTGAGGGAGAGATAAGACCCACCCACCAGAACGTCATGACGTCGATAACGTCATGACACTACTGTATGGTTCCTAAACTTTTTGAGCGTTCCACACAAATTAGCTATAAAATATTGAGCCCTATTCAATTAAAGTGGCATAAATCTCAACAGAGCTCAACACTTTATAGTTTGGTCAACTGCACAACGACATTTGACTGTTATGACCTTAATAGTTATGAGCTAGTACAACTGTTTGGGATTACAGTGTACCCATATTTTATATCCAATACTACTTTAAGAATTCTGTCATTTGCATATTTGAGCATAATATAACAAATTCCATCTTGTCCAGGTGCTGTTCGTTTTATCCTGTGTAATACCCTTTTAAGTTCCCATATTTCAAAGTCAGCATCTAATGCTCCTTTTTCCATCAGGTCCTTTAATATATATGTCTTGATGTTGATTAAAAATTTCCTGTCTTTTCATTCTATAATTCTCATTGAGATTTTCTTTACTATGTGCTTTCTGAAAGGTTTTAACTAATAATTCTGCCTTGTCCTTTTCTGTAATAGCTGTCCTTCTTTCTCCTGAGATTACTGGCATATTTCTGGTTTTATATATTCCAATCATCTTCTTTAAACAAATTCCATACCTCTCCTAATTCAGTTTCCTTCCCTATGGAATCACAATAATCTTCCAGTATTTATTTTTTGCATGCTTAATTGTCCTTCTAGCCTTTGCTCTCTCCCTCTGATATTCTGCTTCTGGTGTCAATGTTCTCTTCAGCATTTTAAATGCTTTATTCCTGTTTTTAATTGAATTACTGCATTAATCGTTATTCCACCACGGAACAGCTTTCTTCCTCCTATTTCCTTCAAATTTTGGTATACTTTCTTCTGCCACTTTGACCAAACTCAAACTTAGTTTCTCTGTACATTTATCAATATCATACTCTGTAACTCATTAATTCTCACTCACATATTTTATTATACTTCTCCCAATCAGCTTTCTCAAATTTCCATCTATGTTGTTTTATCATCATACTCCTTGGCAATTTCTAATCCTACCGAGCAAATATTGGAAAATGGTCACTTACTCCCAACTGATGACTGCTCTAGCACCTCCCATTGATATTTCACTGCTATTGATGCTGAAACTATTGTTAGATCTACGCACAATTTTATTTGTGAACTGATGTCGAACTTTGTCCCACTACCATCATTTAAGCATACCAATAAATTGTCCTCCATATATTCTTCCACCACTGTGCCATTTTTATCTGAGTTTGGACTTCCCCATACCACACTGTGTGCATTAAAGTATTTTAATAGTGCACCATATCACTATACCTTCTTCTTAACTCCAAATATAATTTAATTCCATTAATGATATTTGTTCACATGGATTGTAATAGTTTATTATTGTTACTTTTCCTAATGATGTCCACACTTCCACCTTAATGCATTCATATTGTGTTTCTACCTTTACTTCCCTATAAGCCACCAGTCATGATTCTCATAGAAGCAGAAACGGTAGTCGGATCTAAATGCAGCAGTAGACTTTAATAAACTCAGAACAGGATAAACTCAGAACGGGAAACAGGTACATGCACACAGAACCTACATACAATAACTGACCAGGGGCCTGTTTCAGAAAGGAGGTTAAGTGAAAACTCTGAGTATGTTAACCCTGAAATGAGGGAAACTCTGAGTTTTCTGTTTCAGAATGGGAGGTATGTTAAACCTGAGAAAGCAGAGTAAGTCAAGCCCGTTTCTGAAAGAGAGGTAACTTATACTCAGAGTCAGTTACCATGGTAACTTACTCTGTGAACCTAACCTGGTCGGGAGCAGGTTTTCTTCGGTAAACCCAGAGTTTCTATTGGTCTCCTCCCCTTTTTTAAAGAGGAAGTAGTGTTTAAACACCTCATTCATTCTTTCAGTACATTTTTATTAATAAAATTAATCTTTTATTAATAAATTAAATATTGCTATTTTTACTGGGGTTTTTTTTTGTAAATAAGATGAAGTCTATATAACTCCTTACCTGGCAATTGAAAATACAGTAGTAGATTAGAGTTACATAATGTAGTTGTAAACAAATTCTACAGAATTCAACTGGCATTTACTGAGAATCACTGAACGGTGTTGATCTGTGCAGCAGAAGTTGATGGACCGTCCTCCTGCTGTTCTTCCACACTCTTGGGGCGGGGGGAGAGATAAGAATACCCATTTATACTTAGATTTAAACTTTGATTCTATAGGCTACTCCACATAAATATGTGAAAAAATCTGAATGTGTAGATTGTTTGATGTGTAGACACTGTAGGCCTCTCTGTGGCAGCAGAAACTCTTTATCCCCATCGTCCTGTGAAGATGAGCATTTGGTCGAGTATAGCCTACACTTTATAACACTATTTGTCATAATGGTGTATTGAGTAGGTTACTTACAACTGCCTGGGGTTCTGTTGGGACAGGAGGCTCCAACAGACAGATATTACCATCAGAATCTGTTGGGACCAACAAAAACCCAAACCAAAGTAAAATAAATGGAAATATCAAAAATAGCCTATATAAAAAAGAACACACCTCTTACATTTTATGAAGGCCCTTGGACCTTCGGGAGTGACTGGCTCTGAAGTCCCTCCAGGAATTCCCTCAGCCAAAAATGCTGCTGCACTGCTAGACACTGGATGCTATTTAGTTATTTATGTCAAATGTAAAGTCAGGTAGCCTACACCCATGATATGCTCAAGCCTTACTTGATTGAATTATGTTTTCATATTTAATTTTCAGCTGCTGCCATGTTCTTTTAATACCTGCAGGATTGCACCTACATGAAAATTAAAATCAGGTTGAATAACATACTGTTCTTTCACCTCTGATATTATAACAGTTGGGTAAGTTACTTGTATTACTAACTACAAATGACATCTTCAACAGTGTAATTAGATTAATGTCTACTTATTACTAATTACTAAATCCCATATCAACCTCAACCATTTCAACAATACAAGGAGAGACAAGAAACTGCACTTTTAATGCTTTCAAATAAACAATATACAATTGCATGAATTATTCTTGAATTGACCAAAGTGTGTAGAGGGAGAAGGTTACATAAAAAATATACCTTTTAAAAATGTATGTTAAATATACAGAATTGTTCTATAGTCTAATGCAATTACATCAGATTTTACTTTAAATTACAGAATAATTAATCCCTTTAATTAAATTGCAGTATTTAGATTACTTGGTAATTAATTACACCCAACACTGTATAACTAATTAAAATGTAGACCTCTTTTTGTCTGGCGCTGTTGCCATGGTGACTCATAATATCTGCGCTCCATTGATAATGGCTTTTTATAGTTGTGGTGCACGCGCTTAACTCAGAGTAGGTCAACTCAGAGTTGATTGAACTAACTAATTTCAGCTGTTCTGTAACCCAAAACTCAGAGTTTCCCATCTCAGGGTAAGTCAACTCAGAGTTCAAGTTTTAACTCAGAGTTGGTTGAACCTCCTTTCTGAAACAGGCCCCAGGTTTTCTTCGGTAAACCCAGAGTTTCTATCGGTCTCCTCCCCTTTTTTAAAGGGGAAGCGGTGTTTAAACACCTCATTCATTCTTTCAGTACATTTTTATTAATAAAATTTATCTTTTATTAATAAATAAAATATTGCTATTTTTACTGCAGTTTTTTTCAAAAAATTTTTTATAAGATGAAGTCTATATAACTCCTTAACTGGCAATTGAAAACACAGTAGTAGATTAGAGTTACATAATGCAGTTCTAAACAAATTCTACAGAATTAAACTGTGGCATTTACTGGAAATCACTGAACTGTGTTCATCTGTGCAACAGAAGTTGATGGACCGTCCTCCAGCTGTTCTTCCACACTATGGGGCGGAGGGAGAGATAAGAATACCCGTTTATACTTAGATTTAAACTTAGATTCTATAGGCTACTCCACATAAAAATTTGAAAAAATCTGAATGTGTAGATTGTTTGATGTGTAGACACATAATATTAACATTACCTCTGTAGGCCTCTCTGTGGCAGCAGAAACTATTTATCCTCATCGTCCTGTGAAGATGAGCATTTGGTCGAGTGCACTTTATAACACTATTTGTCATAATTTCTGGTACTTACAACTGCCGGGGGTTCTGTTGGGACAGGAGGCTCCAAAAGACAGATATTACCATCAGAATCTTTTGGGACCAACAAAAAACCCAACCTCAAAGTAAAATAAATGGAAATATAAAAAATAGCCTATCTAAAAAATAACACATATGTAAACCTCTTACATTTTATGAAGGCCCTTGGATCTTCGGGAGTGACTGGCTCTGAAGTCCGTCCAGGAATTCCCTCAGCCAAAAATGCTGCTGCACTGCTAGACACTGGATGCTATTTAGTTATTTAATATGTCAAATGTTTGTGAAGTCAGGTAGCCTTCACCCTTGATATGCTCAAGCCTTACCTGATTGAATTATGTTTTTATATTTAATTTTCAGCTGCTGCCATGTTCTTTTAATGCCTGCAGGATTGCTCCACATGAAAATTAATTTTCTTCCAGTTTCACCTCAGATATTATAACAGTTGGGCAAGTTACTCTAAAATAGTTATTACCGTAATGTTATTTTCAACAATGTAATTAGATTCATGTAATAATTACTATCTTTAGAAAGTATTGGTCTACTTATTACTAATTACTAAATCCCATATCACCCTCAACCACTTGAACAATACAAGGAGAGACAAGAAACTGCACTTTTAATGCTTTCAAATAAACAATATACAATTGCATGAACTATTCTTGAATTGACCAAAGTGTGTAGAGGGAGAAGGTTACATAAAAAATATACCTTTTAAAAATGTATGTTAAATCCACTATTGTTTTATACAGAATTGTTCTATAGTCTATGCAGTAGCCTATGTAATTACATCAGATTTTATTTTAAATTACAGAAGAATTAAGAGTTATCCCTTTAATTAAATCACAATATTTAGATTACTCCCACTGAGCAAGCGACGTCTGTGGACGTACAAAACAGGTTGATATCAAGTCCGCCCGTCCAGGCCATGATCTGAACGTCCATTGACAGCCAGAATTAGTCGATTAATGACACTAAGTAATTATGTCCAATCTGGCCATAATCTAAACGTCTACTGACAGCCAGAACTAGTTCAGAAAAGACGTTCATACTGGCTATAATCTGGACGTCCGTTGACATCCAGAAACAGTCCATAAATGACGTGAATAAAGATGTCCAATCCAGCCATAATCTAAACGTCCACTGACAGCCAGAACTAGTTCAGAAAAGACGTTCATACTGGCTATAATCTGGACGTCCGTTGACATCCAGAAACAGTCCATAAATGACGTGAATAAAGATGTCCAATCCAGCCATAATCTAAACGTCTACTGACAGCCAGAACTAGTTCAGAAAAGACGTTCATACTGGCTATAATCTGGACGTCCGTTGACATCCAGAAACAGTCCATAAATGACGTGAATAAAGATGTCCAATCCAGCCATAATCTAAACGTCCACTGACAGCCAGAACTAGTTCAGAAAAGACGTTCATACTGGCTATAATCTGGACGTCCGTTGACATCCAGAAACAGTCCATAAATGACGTGAATAAAGATGTCCAATCCAGCCATAATCTAAACGTCCACTGACAGCCAGAACTAGTTCAGAAAAGACGTTCATACTGACTATAATCTGGACGTCCGTTGACATCAAACAGTCCATAAATGACGTGAATAATGATGTCCAATCCGGCCATAATCTAAACGTCCACTGACAGCCAGAACTAGTTCAGAACAAAATGACAAACAATATCTGTAAATTAATTAACTGACTGTTAATTTACGGACTATATCATTAACTGTTAAATTGATCTTGCTGATCAGACACCAACAGGGTTCATGATGCACACATGATGCTTTTAAGTCCTCCTTGGAAGTTTGTATTCATGAGGTTTTACTATTTTACTATTTATGTTTTAAATTAATTTATGAAGCCACTGTAAAATGTATCATTACATGTTATATTGTAATACTATAATACTGTCATATTTTGTGCAGGCATAGCTTACTTCATCGTAAATAGAAAAGCCTGCCAATGTAACTGCTAAATACCAAAGTATTGTGGTATTACATGTTTCTCACTGACACACTCATAACTCTTCAAGATCGGGCTAAAAGAAAATCCCAAGCTTCCTACTCATATTTTCATCATTGTGGCGGCGTTCATGTATGTTCAATTTGTAAATACGATCTTTATGATACAGGTATGTTTTGAATGCATCAATAGCTCTAGTTTAGGGACAATCCATACAAACAATCTTTACTAAACAGACTGTCACAGTGAGAAGATTTTTGTCCTTTAGCAATGCTAAAGGCCTAACCACTGCAGTTAACACCATGCTGTTAAATAAAAGTCTGTAGGCAAGTCTTAAGGTTAGGGTTAGGGTTAACCTTAACCCTTAATTTCTAACCCAGACCCAGTTTCACAGACATGGTTTAGATAAAGCCAGGATTTGTCCTTAGTTCAATTTGGGTATTTAATTATAGCTTTTAAAAATGTGCCTTAGAAAAAAAAAAACATTACTGGCGTGCATCTTGAGACAAAACAATGGCACTGCCATAAGATATGTCAGTTGCTTTCAGGTAATACTGCTCAAACATGCATTTTAGTCTGGGACTACAGGCTTAAGTCTTGCCTGTGAAAGTGTGAAACCCGGGGTATATGTTGTAACTTGTATATAATTATGCCAATGTTACCAAAGTGTTGCGTTGGACAGAGGATTAACTCTAAACCAACAGCTTGTGTACCAGTGCCACACAGGGTGAAAAAGGATGTTGACATTATTAGGCATAAGAGTGTTTCTAAAGGAAAGGTCAAGAATTTGTGAAAGTGTAAAAGGGTCATTATGGGTCACATGAATGTAACTGTCACCACCATGATACCAATTCATTAGATTTTCATATAGATCTACATACAGAATTGTATATGAATATATGCAGTGTTTGCTCTGTTTAATACACTGTTTGCTCTATTAAATTGCGCTTTATAAGAACAGTGGTAAATACATATTATATATGGTCAGCTACTGTAAGTTATTACAGTATTTTTAATCTTTCATTTTTAATGTTTAATTTTTAATCATGCACTGCAATGAAAAAACAATTTAACCAATTGATTAAATATACAGCCAGCCTACAAATACAACCAAATAAATAGCACATTATATATATATATATATATATATATATATATATATATATATATATATATATATATATATATATATATATATATATATATATTCATATTTTCCTGTAATTGCAATGTTGCCACACTATTGGCTGTCTCTCCTAGCTGTTTTGAGCATGATTGGTTATTCTCTGTTTATTCTGACAGTCATCCAGGAATCTAGCCAATGACAACTATGCGCGCCTTTACGAGTCAAGTTTGAATAAACGTCAGTTGAGCGAGTCGGTGTTTGCTTTGCTGCTGCGCGGGATCTTCAATATTAGCCTATTCTGTGGGTTTTACATCGTTTAAAACATGGATTATTTTACATCGGACTGCTAAATGTTTGTTTTGAGCGAGTTGCTGGGTGTTGCTGGGTGTAAATGAAGAACAAACAAGGAAATGGACAAAGAATTTTAACAACGGACATATTGCAATCTACGAAAGGTAAATAACTTTATTTTATACAAATTCTGCTACATCAAGATATAGTGTATTAAATAGAGAATCTAAACGCGATTAGAGCAATATTATTAGTGCATACGGTATTCCCAATCTGCTAGGATGTGTAACGTTAAAGGCAGGGTAGGTAGGATTTATTAAAAATTAAAGATCCAAATTTGTTAAAACTTTCTATATATATCAATACATAATTAAAATGTAAGAACTCTGAAAAAAAGAGTATAAAAATCAAGTGACTCTAGACCGTTTAATCTGTATTAAACACAGCTCATTATTTCGATTCGGGACGAATCAAAGGATTGGCTTAGGCGACTGTCACTCTCTCGCAACCATGGCAACCACCCTTTTGCCACACAGCACCTGCCCACTTGCGCGCGACCGTTTGATTTGAGGAGTGCGAGAGGCACGGAACTTGATCACACCTCCGTCCAGTAGATGGCGGTAATGCACTATGTTTGCAAGCTGCCAATAAAATCTATCGAAGAAGAAGAAGAAGGCACTGAACCTAGGAATACCAAAACAATGGCAGAGAAAGAGCAATCTAAATTTACAGTACCAGCATATGCAGTTAGTGAAGGCAAACCAGGCAAAAAAATGCCCCTTCCCCTCCGCTTGTCTCAGGTAAATAATGCGTCCTCTAGCTCAGCGGTCGGAGTCGCGCGTTCATGTGTTTTGGGGGCGTGGCTTTGGAAGAAGCACAGAAATGAGGCGGTGGAGTGAATGGAAATAATGAGATGTCTTTAAAACAGTCGTGAGAGGTCTACAGACACTCGATTTTGATACTTTCTTTTTCAGAGTACTTACATTTTAATTATGTATTGATATGTACATAAAGTTTAAACAAATTTGAAAAATAAAATTTTTAGACCATTTCTACCTACCCTGCCTTTAACTTGTCTAACTTTATGATAAAAAATAAATGCTTTACAACGAGTGAACTGAGAATATTGTATCTTTAGACAGAATCAATGGAACTGTCACAGTCTTACTATCTGCAAACTAGGCTTTTGAATCTATTGTTGATCGCGGGATGGCTACCGATCAGTTAAATTAACGAGTCGTAATAATATGTTTTGGAGCTGGTGAGTCAATTTTGCAAGCTTTTGCAAATGTCTCCGTTAGTAAGTAAAACAGATAACTAATATTGATGTGTATGTGTGTGTTTCCTTCATGATCCAGGCATTTTGGGAATAAATATTATCCAGCCACACGATGTTCAGATGCGGTGAGTATTGTCATAAAATACACGTGAAATAGAGGCAGAACATGTAAACTCTGCTCAAATGCACTGGTTCAAACCCTCCAGACAAGCTTTATCTTCTTGAGTTTACAGGCCTAGCTGACCCAAAAATAAATGTCTTTCAAAATGAAAGTATTTTTTCCAAACCTCTATAGGCTAACTTACTTTTGTGAAACACAAGAATTTTCGGAATAAAACAACTAGGCCTATATTCATTGTATGACAAAAATAAAAGGCATTTTTCAAGATATCTTAAAGGGACACTTCACCCATTTGCATTAAGCTTTGTATTGTTAGAAACCCAGTCATATATTATAATAAACGTGGATTTTTCGTTCATTTTTCCCTGAGATGGGAGAAATAAGGATTTAAGTGTTTTACTTCCTGCTTATTATGACGTAAAAATCATCATTTTGCGTCATAATAAGCAGGAAGTCACATTTCATTGAAAAGTGTAGAGACTACAAACACTAGCTCCTCATTATTCCAGGGGGCGGGACCCGCTCACGCTACAGACCTATTACAGATCAGTGGGTGGGACTTCACTTTCTGAAACTGAAAGCAATATCCTCCATCTTGTTTGGAAGCTAAGCTAACAGGCACTGTGGAGCCAGCTGTGAAGATATGACAATAGCGGAGGGTAACGTTACTCAATATGATGTAGAAGAAGAGGATTTCGGAAGTCTGCTGCTCGAATCGGGTGTTTGTGGCTACCTTTACAAGCCACATTATAGCGAAGAGCAGCCGAGGCGGAAGACCTGCCTGTCGCGGACGAGAAGCCCAGACTGGCTCGAGTTAGGGCGGACTGGTGGCGCCGGTGATCTCACTATGCAACTACGAACCGCTACGAACACAGAGATAGAGTCCGTCTGCGGCAAAGAATTTCTCCTAGACGAAATCTCTGAATCAGACGAGGACACGGACGTTTGTGTTGTGAACCATCCTAGTTTCGCACGGTCGCACCGCATCTGACTGAACATCCCGGTAACGTTACCATGCAATAATTCACCATTTCGAAAGAAATACAAATGTGGAGTAATTCATTAATGAGTTCGCCAAATAACTAACGTTAGACATTTTGTGTGAAATGAATTTCAAGCTCCGGTTGTAGGTAGCTAGCCTTATGGACGGATGAGTGATTCATATGCTGTTCTGGATTAGTGGGAGTGGCTTGCGCAGCTGTGCAATGTGGTGCATTGTGGGAGTTGTTGTCTTTCATACAAATGCGTCCTGAAGTTACTTTCTTTCTTTCCTCGGTCAAGAAGGCACCAAATTCAAAATTTATTTTACATTTCGACTACATATATGACCCACTTTCAATGAAGATCAATGTTCCCATGGGTGAAGTGTCCCTTTAATTATGGTTCTAGGCCTACATAAGAATCTCATAAAATTTCAACAGGAGGGTGAGTAAGCTAACTCTATTTTTTTTTTTTTTTTTTGGATGAGCTGTTCTTTTAAAGGATTAGTTCACCTCAAAGTTAAAAATTGTGTCATCATTTACTCACCCTCAAGTTGTTTCAAATCTGTATGAATTTCTTTCTTTCTTTCTTCTGCTGAACACAAAGAAAGATATTTTGAAGAATGTCTGTAACTTGGGTCCCATTGACTTCCATAGTATTTTTTTTTTCCTACTATGGAAGTCAATGGGACCCAAGTCTGTCTGTTTACCGACATTCTTCAAAATATCTTTCTTTGTGTTCAGCAGAAGAAAGAAATTCATACAGGTTTAAATCAACTTGAGGGTGAGTAAATGATGACACAATTTTCAACTTTGAGGTGAACTAATCATTTAAGGACATTTGCTAAATTAACCATGTTTTATTTATTATAGTGTAGAAACCATGTTTTTATGGTGGATTTAATACAATAATTTATTAAGTGAGTATAGGAGCAGGCTTCACTGCATAAATTAATAAAGTTTTAGAGTGCTGGCCTGGATAATTGTAATACGTAAAATAGGAAAGAGGCCGCACTATGCATAAACTTATATTTGCAAAAATGTGTTTCGGCGCGTACAAACTGATGAAGGCACACGCCGAAACGTGTTTTTGCAAATAAAAGTTTATGCATAGTGCGGCCTCTTTCCTATTTTACGTATTACAATAATTTATTACCATTTGGTTAGTGTCGCAAAACAGTGTTAATTTTTAGTAAGGGTTCTCCAGATTTATATAACACTTATGGAACATTAAAAAAATGGTCCTATGTTACCCGATCAATAATCCTATTAACACACTTTTTAAACATATATATATATTTAGATCAAGCATTGGACTTACGGAGCAGAATAGGCACCAACAGAGAAACAAGTCCATCACTTGTAAGTATCCACTGCAGTATCTGGTTACACATTATTTCGATAGTCCACTTTAGAAATTTTACTAACTATAACTTTTCAACTACATGTCAACTAACTCTCATTAGAGTATTAGTAGGCTGTAGTAGACAGTCAATAGACTGGTAGGTTAAGTTTAGATGTTAGGAAATGGGTTAGGAGAATAAGTTGACTTGTAGTTGCCAAGTAACTTATAGTCAGTAGAATGTCTGTTAGGGGACCAACAAAACAGAGTGTTAGCAAATATTAAGCAGACAGTCTACTAATACTCTAATGACAGATAGTTGACATGTAGTTGCAAAGTTACTTATAGTTAGTAGAATGTCTAAAGTGGACTATCAAAATAAAGTGTTACCCAGTATCTAAATCCGCAGTCAATTTTAAAGGCACAATGCACTCCGAAATTAAAAAATGATCTCTTTTTTTTCTTCACTCGTGCCATTCCAGATGTATATCTGACTTTCTTTCCACAAATATATATTTTTTAATTATCCATTATTCTAAGCCAATATAATGCAAGTGCATATGCCAGAAACTTCATACAGCCTACTCACAGCTTGCTGTGTTGTTCACACAAGATGTTTTCTGCACTTATCATGTGAGCAATGCTCTTGGACTTTTTCGACCTTCAGCATTTTGGTGTCTATTCACTTGCATTATTTGACACACAAACACAAGAGATGGATAATATTTCTAAAAGTCTAGTTTATTTTTTCTAAAATATGTGTTTTCATCTGAAGAAAGAAAATCATATACCTTTCGGTCGGCATAAGGTAGATAAAATGAAGGGGGAATCAGTTTGCTCTCATTTACCTAGTATTATTTATAAACCTTACATGTGATTTAATAAATGTACAATTAAAGGGGTGTTCCAAGCAAACATCTAAATCCCTTCACAAAGAGCCCTTCCACAAAAGGGTTAGCAAAGGGGGACATGCATGCGATGGTAAATTAACTGAAGTAATTTTATCTTATAGTAATTTTATATTATATTTATGGTAATGTGACCTAGGATGGCAAGTTCCTGTGATTAATTTTAAAACTAGATATGGTGGAAGAGTTCCATTTAACATAGAATAATTGAGTTGTTTGTTTGGGTTTGCTATATTACACACATTTTCATCATACCGAAGTTCCATAGGTAAAACTTTTATTAATAGATGCGTTAATGTAAGTAACTACCTGCAGGGTTAAAAGAAAAGACGGCAAGAACACACACAAACTTAAGGAACTTTTACACAACAACAATGTACTAAAAACGGAAGAGTTCTTTCTTTGTTCATCAGATGACAACGTTATTAAAACGATTACCATTTGGACAGATCCACTGTGTTAATCTACATGTTCCTTCTTTTGGTGATGCACATTTTTCTATCAGACATAAGTTTTAGATACCAGACAAAACGAATGAAATGTGACCCATGCTAATTTATTCCCCCCTTTTACCTCTCTCTTTTATCTTTCTGTGGCCAGGATCCGTCATTCATCGGAACAGCTACCAAGAGAAGTGAGTATTCGTCCTCTACCTCCTTTGTCTCAATGTTATTTCAACACAATTGGTCTCCAAAGTACTATATGTATGTTTATATTAGGGGTGTAAGATTAAGAAAATGTCATAATTCGATACAATTGCGATTTTCGCTTCAAAAATGATTCTCGATAAATTAAAAAAACGATTCACAGTATGTAAATGTAGTTACTTTTCCTATGTAGGTATTAGGGATGTGCATCTCCATAACTGAGGCCGATACGATGCGCATCTCGATGCATAGCCAACGATACAATACATTAATGATACAGATAAGCAGCTGCCAGCTACCGATGCAATGCAATACGATTCACTATTATTACGATCCGGTGCGATTCGATTTCGATTCAACGCATTGCAAAAATATGATGCTATGCAATTCAATATGGTATAGATAGTTAACTTTTATTTCTTTTGTTCAGACATAGGGCAAATCATAAAGTAGCTTAAGTGCCATCTGACTTTTAACACATGGCTCTCTCACAATCAAAAGATTTGGTTTCCACAAAAAAAGCAGGTACTGTAGGCTAACTGACCAGAAAGCAGGTGCTGTTATTATGTGCTTCACGGGCCGTTTATCAGTTTGGACCAGTGCAGCGCGAGCCGATCTTGATCAAGCGACACTGTTAGGCTTCTACACGGCGCTAATAGATCCCCACTGAAGTAATAACATCGCTGCGAGATCTAGTGAGAAGCATTCATATTTCTCTGTTATTAACGGATCAAACAGCGCTGACGTGGAAACATTGTGCCATGAATGAACAATCCAGTGTCCACAGATCAGAAACATTCACCATGGATTTACTGTAGTAACACTAACTGTAACCATGGAAGTTTGGCAGGAATAGTAGGCTATAATGCTTTCAAGTTACATTACGTTGGTTTTATTTTTTTGACATAAATAACATTACTGCCCTCAAATGTTAATCTGAACTAAAATAAACCTGTTTATAACTACAATATTACATTTCATTTTTTTCAAGGAGCTGTTTTACATGCTTCTAAGAGTCAATTATAGCTTCATCATTCCTCAAAGTAAAAAAAAAAAATCATACTTTATATGTTAGGTTTAATACAAAAAAAAAGTTACAAATATTAAAACAAGGAAATTTCTCTGGTATTTCTTTCTTTTTCCTGTATCGAAAACGTACTGAACTGTGACACAAGTGTATCGTATTGAACCGAACCATGGATTTTGTGAACCGTTAACTTACACCCCTAATATGTGCGTGTGTGTGTGTGTGTATATGGGGCTGTTTAAACCTGGCCACTTGATGCATTTTCTCAGATCGGATAGCTATCTGTTTTATCACAACAATTCCATTTACACCTGGTCATATAATTCCCTCGCTATGCAAATTTAATGGCGTTCACGTCACCGAAAGCAACAGATATGAGCTGTATTTTATTGATCATCCGTTAAAATTTCTAAATCAAAGACCGCAATAGGAGAGAGCGCAACAGCCCTGGTAAGATCATTTCGTTTCTTTACTTTTAATGATGATAACTGTGTGTTAAGCATCAGGGACTTACTTTCACTTTGATTTGCGATAGTTTGCACGTTGGCTTGATGAATAACGTTAGATGGTCAGCGGCGATGCGGCAGTAGCGTCGTCATAACTGGCTATAACATGACATATAGCCTATAACACGCTCTCACACCTTTATTTTAGAGCGTTTTTGGGAGGAGTAAAATTTACATATGTGGTTTCAACAACCAGATGCATGTCCAGTTTCTTCTGGAATGCGGCCCAGACCACCTCCTGAATTGGTTTGAGCATTCAGATTCAAATGCGTCACAAATGCGTTTCGGAGGGCATTTACACCTGGTCTTTTCAAGATCATATAGCTATCCGATCACTAAAATCGCATGAAGTTGTAAATGGCCCCTATGTGTGTGTGTGTGTGTGTGTGTGTGTTTGTGTGTGTGTGGAATGCCTTATATCAGACTTGATGTAATTTTACTTGATTTGTGATTTATTTCATTTAATTGATTCGAGTACTCAAATTTTCAACTATGTATCTCTGCTATAAGCTAAACCACAACAGTGGCATTTGTATTTATTTATTTTACATGTGGATTTTTTTGCTTTGATTGTAGCTGCTGTCATGAAATGGGACCCAGCTGCAACAGAGGCCCAAAGAAAGTCTGTAGCCGATCATCTGAAACTGCTTGCTGCTATAAATGAAGCTTGTGAACCTTATAGCAGCCATATTTTGTTAACTGTTATGTTATATTGTTTTAACAACATTTTATAGATTATTTAAAGGGAAATTGTGTTAATTTACAACTTTACTGTTCTGGCTTTTAAGTTTTATTGTGTTCATTTATACTTTACTCTTTCGGCTGTTAAGTTTTAAAATAGTAATAAAAATATATCTTGAGATTTAAATAGTTGATTTCTTGGAGTGATTAGTTTGGTTTACAGGAAAATGGTAAGCAGTTTATTACAGTTATATTGTTAAGATATACAAATGCAAGTATATACACCACAGTTATTCAATTGAATATACAATATTATCAATATTCTTTAAAATCTTATTTAGGTCTATGGTCTGTGTGTCTGCAGTTTCATGACACGACAACCATTAACAATGAGTAACTGGGTTTTTCTCAGTGAGAACTAGCTCACTCACAAGTTCAACCACTGTTTTATAAATATTTGTAAGTAAATATTTTTTAAAGTTGGATCCTTGCAAAATGCACATATGGGATTTCCATGTCAGTATGGGTCTTTAACAGTCTTTGACATTTCTACTACAGAAAACACATCTAATACAACTTTTATTCTGGCTGCCTTTAGATGTCTAACAATTACGTCTGTAGCACGTCTTTACTTGACATCTATACAATGTCCAGAAAAGACGTAAAAAAAACTTTCATTCTGGCTCCTGTGAGGACGTCTTCTGGATGTCTAAGAATGACGTCTGTAGCACGTCTTTAATTGACGTCTATACAATGTCCAGAAAAGACGTCAAAAAAAACTTTAATTCTGGCTTCTGTGAGGACGTCTTCTGGATGTCTAAGAATGACGTCTTTAGCACGTCTTTAATTGACGTCTATACAATGTCCAGAAAAGACGTCAAAAAAACTTTCATTCTGGCTCCTGTGAGGACGTCTTCTGGATGTCTAAGAATGACGTCTCTAGGACGTCTTTAATTGACGTCTATACAATGTCCAGAAAAGACGTCAAAAAACCTTTCATTCTGGCTCCTGTGAGGACGTCTTCTGGATGTCTAAGAATGACGTCTTTAGCACGTCTTTAATTGACGTCAATACAATGTCCAGAAAAGACGTCAAAAAAACTTTCATTCTGGCTCCTGTGAGGACGTCTTCTGGATGTCTAAGAATGACGTCTTTAGGACGTCTTTAATTGACGTCTATACAATGTCCAGAAAAGACGTCAAAAAACCTTTCATTCTGGCTCCTGTGAGGACGTCTTCTGGATGTCTAAGAATGACGTCTTTAGCACGTCTTTAATTGACGTCAATACAATGTCCAGAAAAGACGTCAAAAAAACTTTCATTCTGGCTCCTGTGAGGACGTCTTCTGGATGTCTAAGAATGACGTCTTTAGGACGTCTTTAATTGACGTCTATACAATGTCCAGAAAAGACGTCAAAAAACCTTTCATTCTGGCTCCTGTGAGGACGTCTTCTGGATGTCTAAGAATGACGTCTTTTAGACGTCTTCTGGACGACTTTTTGCTCGTAATTAATTACACCCAACACTGTATAACAGTAATTCCTCTTTTTGTCTGGCGCTGTTGCCATGGTGACTCATAATATCTGCGCTCCATTGATAATGGCTTTTTATAGTTGTGGTGCACGCGCTTAACTCAGAGTCAGTTAACTCAGAGTTGATTGAACTAACTCATTTCAGCTGTTCTGTAACCGAAAACTCAAGAGTTTCCCATCTCAGGGTAAGTCAACTCAGAGTTCAAGTTTTAACTCAGAGTTGGTTAAACCTCCTTATTGAAACAGGCCCCAGGAACAAGAGAGCACACAGGGTTTAAATACACAAAGGGGATCAGGGAACGAGACACAGCTGGGGCAAATGAGCACAACGAGAGGGACCATACAAACTAACAAGACAACACACCTGAAACAAGGGAACTAATGATTAAGCAAGCTAGGGATAATTGAACACAATAAGCACCGACAGAATCAAGGAGACTGAATGAAATAAAACAAAGTCCAAACACAAACAAAAACAGAACCTGGTTGTTACACCACCCCATTCTTTATAAACGTTGCACACCCTCCACCTGTTGCTCTTGGTCTATCTTTTCTAATGTATAAATACCCTGGAATAACAAAGTCTAAAGCCGCGTTTCCACCGCAGGAACTTTCCCCAGGAACTAGGAACTTTGGGCTGGTACTCGATGTGTTTACACCGCAGGAACCAGGGTCTAAATGAAGTTCCGGGTAAATATTTCCCCCTCCGATAGTCCCTGCTCATGAGGTAGTACTTTTTCAAAGTTCAGGAACTTTCAGGGGTGGGACTTGTGCGCTGCACAAGCTGATTGGTTGTGTTCACGCCGCATTTTGGTTGGATGACTCCACGCAGCATTTTCTTTATTTTTAACCTCCCTTTTAAAAAGTGGCTTCATGCAGTAAAGTTGTCTGTCTGCAAATATGGAATTTAATAAAAAAAAACTGGGGGACTGGCGACGAGTTTCAGGCTTTATTATTTGGGTATTTGTGGAAGAGGAAACTTTCTGCGCGTTCGTCACAGCCATCTCACGGCCAATGTCCGCAATAGCTGATAACATACAATTGTATATCTAACGTTAGCATTACGAGCTCTGAACACGCTTTATCAGTGCTCGTCTCTTTTCTGCCACAGCTTTTAATATTAAGTCATTATGTTTACACATTGTCATCTATTGCAAGGCAAACCATGTTACAAATTTACTATAACAGGATTGAAATAGCGCATTGAGGTTGGTAACAAACAACTATTTACAAGACTGTCACTATTTATGATTGATAGACGGGGTTCAGGCTTTTTTTAAGAGTATTTGCGCAAAAGGAAATTTTTGCGCGTTCGTCCCAGTCATCTCACAACGTACCTTGTCTAATTTTATACGCACACGAGCTTTCTGAACACGCTTTAGTATCAGTGCTCGTCTATTTTGTTATGTTAATTAGCCTACCTCGTTAGTAAACCAATAACTGCAGCACAGTTTGAATCTCCTCCATACTTATAAATGTGGCGCTCAAAACTGATTACTGTCCGTCGCAGACTGGGAGGAGCAGTTGCGCGCAGTTTACCTTCCCGGTACTTTAGACCGCGGTGTAAACGCAGAAAGCAACTGGTCTGGGGCAAAAAAGGTTCCTGGGAAAAAAGTTCCTGGGACAAATTGTTCCGGGTAATTTCGGTGGAAAAGCGGCTTAAGTGCGATTTAACCCTCTGATGGTCCGCGGGGTCTTTTTGACCCGCAAATGACTTTTGCTCAAATTAAAAAAAATGTTCCCTTTGTCCAAATGGTATGAAACCTTCTACAGCTCTTAACACTTTCTAGATCTACAAAAAAAAGTGGAATGATATCTGTTTTTATGTTAGCGTGACAAAATTTGTGACACTCAAAATAGACAAAATTCATCATCAAAATCAGAAACAACGCAGAACACATCGACAGAAATGACAGAAATAAAGTGGCACACTTCCACCAATTCAAAAAGCATCCACAATGCTGAATTATTTTGCTCACAACAAGCGCACACACCAGGGGCGGCTGGCCAATAGAGGGCGCTAGGGCGCCGCCCCCCCATGAGTCTGACCACAGTTTATGAGCCACACTCATTAAATAAGTAAATACATACATAAATCATACATACAAAT
>NC_140221.1:13469506-13512006 GCF_951802725.1 Rutilus rutilus | reverse complement strand
CACACACACACACACACTCAGACACACACACGCACACACACACACACACACACACACACACACACACACAGGAACATTTGTAAGGCTATAATTTGTCAAATAAAATCATCCAAAATGCAGTACCACCACAAAAATAAATTGGTGATACTGACACATTGAAAATGTGAACACTCACACACACACACACACACACACACACACACACACACACACACACACACACACACGCATACACACACAGGAACATTTGTAAGGCTATAATGTGTCAAATAAAATCATCCAAAATGTGGAACCACTACAAATATAAAGTGGTGTGGTGACACTGGCACATTGACAATGTGTACTCACACACTCTCTCTCTCTCTTTATCTCTTAGACACACACACACACACACACACACACACACACACACACACACACACACACACACACAATTGTGTGTGTCTAGAATCTAGAATTAGATTAAAAATAAATGATTGAAATAAATGATAAAATCTTAAGACTCCAACATTTCTCTTTGTAACATTTTGTTCAGGTTTGATTCTAATCATAATGTAACATTATTGAAAAACTGGGGGGTTTTTTGGTACAAAAAATGCTAAACTTTGACAAAAATATTTTATTTTTGTTATAATTGTGATTTTATAATATTTAGATATGAATCCAACTGAATCCAACTTGTGAAAAGATATCTTTCAGGTAGTCTAATAGCAAATAGCATATACTGGAGCTCTATAGCCATATAGTGGTTAAAATTATTATTTTTTATTTTAAAACTGCATTTTCCAAAAAATGGGCATAAATGTTACATTAAACCATTTAAAATCATCCATGTTATCCCCATGAATGAAAGTTAGAAATCTGGGTCTTTTATAAAGTGAATTTTACATCAAATGCTGTTTTTTTGTAAATATTTATTTATTTATTTATTTATAGAAATTTAAAAAATATCATAAATTCTCCAAAAACTGCACAAATGTTGAGTAAAAACATTAACAAACAGAATAAAATTACATTTGTAAAAAAAAAAAACTATTATCTTGTTACAAAATTAAATGTTATTGTCTGGGGTCTCTAGAGAGTGTAGACATAAATAAAGACCATCAGAGGGTTAATCCATGTTTCCTGAATGCATATTAAATCAGGAAGGTCTATCATTTCATGCACAACCTTCTTAAATTCTTGACCATTCGCAGTCAGACTCCTAGCATTCCATTGTACAATCCTGCATGTCATTTTATATACAGATACAATGATTTTCAATTTCTCTGTTCTTTTGTTTGTTTGTGCTGTACAGTTGATTACTTCAGCAATAAATGCAATGAAGCTTACTTTGCTAACCATAAGCATACTTGCATCTACATTTGGTTTATACCTCTCTGTTCCCCTGTTTGGTGTTTCAATTGCATTAGACCTTCCATGAATCATCCTATTTCCTTGCTCATTTTTAACCTTCTTTGCTGCTTGTGCACATGAAACATTATGATCTGCTTTGTACTTAATTGCTTCCACAGCTTGGATGCAGGTTTTATAAAAGGTCTAACTGGGTAGCACACATATCCCATTTTAACATTTTCTGGTAGCAGTTTCCCATTCACTGTTATCATAACTGTTGTAGCCTACTTTCTTTTCCCGTTTCTGTTTGATGTCAATCTTTTCACATCTATTACCTTTTCACTCATTAACTGATTTCTTAATATCTCATCTGATAAAGACATTGGAACTCCAGTAATCACTCCTTTAATGTCATTCACCTCACCAGGCACATGACATTTAACTCCAGCTCCTCCAAACTCAACATTTTAATGAGACATTAGTATAATTAAAGTAAATAATAGTAGTTAATAGTCTCTTATTGGCCTGTTTAGCTGAGCCATCCATGGAACAAACAAAACAAGCCCTGAAAATGTAACATATTAAAAAATAACATATTGAAAATAACATATTAAACAGACACTTGATATTTAATCTCTAGTTGATTAATTGCATTGGATATATTTTACTTTCAATAAAACATTTTTACATTGGTGTGTTAAATGTGTTTTATGCATGTTTGGCCTGAGTTTTCGTTTTATTTACACTGTTTTGACCAGCAGGCGTCACCAGCGTGTCGCGTTTCGAACGCTTCAAAACAGTGAATCATTTTGCAAAGCAATTGATTCAATTGATTCGAAGCTTTGAAAAGCTTCGTTTCTACCACTACTCGCGCTTGTTTCGTGAAGCTTCGAAACCTTTACAAACCTTTTGTTTCGAATCAGTGGTTTGGAGTATGGTTTGATTTGGTATTTGCCAAAGGCAATTTGTTTTATTTTTCATTAGGCTTGTTCGACTTGAACCGGCGCTGCACAGACCGATCGGTTTATGACATCAAAGTACCGCGAGAAGTATCAGTAGAACAAGCCCTTAGGCTTGTTTGAGATGCGCCTTGCCTCGCCTGAAATGTATGCGAGAGTAGGCGGCTGCAGTGAGAGGAGGAGTGAAAAAAGAGCAGGCAAGCCGGACAGTTCTCTCTTCACGCAGTGGATCTGACACCTGTGAGATCAAAGATGGATATCGCGGGATTCACGGGATTCACGCTCGTGCACAGTGTTGCCAATAAACTGGATGGAATTTAAGTTCTGTTGCTTCTATATGAAAATAAATAAAATGAACAAGACACCCAAAGTACTTGTTATTTAATTCCATTCCAAATACATGTTTATCAATATTTTTTTCTTTAATACAGACGTGTTTTTTTTTTATTATTATTATTTTTTTTATAAAAAAATAAATTGCATAACCCAAAGAGATCGCACTGTCAGATAGTTTGGGAATATTCACACATAACATAGGCTATACACATAAAACATGATATTAGAGTTTTAAAATCAAACATTTTAAAAGACAACAATACATCGCAGTTGTTTAAACCAATGAGCATTAAGCTGTGTCGTCAGTAAGTCGTTTCCCATCATGCTTTTGATCAGCGCAGTCGGTGGAGAGCAACTGCGCCCGACTGCAGAATCCGGCACGTGCGCCTTGCGCTCGCGAGAGATTTTTGACGTACGTCAGCATGACATCAGAGCAAGGCGGACCGCACTCGGACACATTTCTAACCGGCATGCATCTCGCGGTGATCACCGGTGATCGATTCTGCGCAGATTTTGCTCATATCAAACAAGCCTTTTTTTTCCTTGCCAAAGTCACGTGATTACAGTTAACGAGGCTTCATTACGTCATAACCGTTTCAATGTTCAATAAAATTTTAATGGTTCGTCGCTAGGGGCGATGATCTTTGTAAGCCCCCATATGTAAGCCATAGACTCTGGTGTATGGAGGGATTACTTGTTTACTAATATCTGAAAATTATAGCATTTACCATCTAATCCTCTTCTCTTCAAATATGTCGCTGGTGTCAGCTTCTCCATAGAGATTTGTATATCCCAGTTATCAACGTAGTGCATATATAGCAACAGTAAAAATGTATCTTAACTAAAGTTATCTCTAGTTGTTATTTTGGGAAAAACAGGTGGGGGGCGTTTCCCCCCACTCTACCCTAATTGTATACTAAAAAGGAAGAGTTGTAGTTAACAGTCTTTTATTGGCCTGATTAAACCAAGCTCTTCATAATTCTTTTTTTTAAACCTTACAAATTCATTAAATAACACATATTGTAAAGAGACTTCATATTTAATGGTATTAGATGATTTGCTAAATGTATTTAATAGACTACACTTTCAATAAAACATTTGCAATTGCTTTGTAAAAAGTGTTTTGCTTGTTTGAGCTGATCATAAAAGCAAGTGAATAGCTTTGGTTGGATCATTGGGGAAGTAGTGCGTGAGATGGAATTAAATGAGTATGAAGTCATCCCAACAGTAATATTACCGGCAACACCTTTATGGATTTTACCTCAACCAGTTATAGACTTAAGTTTACTGGAAAAGAGACAGATGAAAGATCAAGAGATACTAGAGGCAGAGTTGACAAAAGAGTATATCGGGAATAATTATGATCAGTACATACAAGTGTATACAGATGCATCTAAGGATCCAAATGGCCAGGTGGGAATAGCATACATCATCCCAAGATTAAAAGTATCAGGAAAAAAGAGAATTTCAAATCAGGTATCAGTATTTACTGGAGAGTTATTAGCGATTATGATAGCAATGAATACAGTATATGAAATGGGATTAAATAAAACACTAATATGTACAGATTCGAGTTCAGCATTATTATGTTTGGATGCTCAACAGTCTGAAACTAGACAGGACATAGTCTTGGAGATCCTTCAGTTATTATACATGATACATCAGGAAAAAAATTTAGTTCAGTTCTTGTGGGTTCCAGCGCATACAGGAGTGGTGGGAAATGAGAAAGCAGATCAATTAGCAAAACAGGCAGCAGCAAAAGATGGTATAGATATGCAGATTTTGTATAGTAAATCCGAACTTAAGTCAATAATTAGAAAGAAGATAACAGAGAAATGGCAATATTGCTGGGATAATGAACAAATAGGTAGGCATCTTTACTCTATACAATCATCGGTAAACAAAAGAAGGAATTCAAGAGGGAGTAGAAAGGTAGATTGTGTTCTTTCAAGACTAAGGTTGGGGCATACGGGACTTAATGCAACATTAAATATAATAGGAAAACATCCAACAGGGTTGTGTGATGGGTGTGGAGTCAGAGAAACAGTAGAACATGTTCTCATTCAGTGCAATAAATATACTGAGGATAGAAGGAAAATAATTGAAGAACTTCAGAAAAATGGTGTACAGCAGTTAACATTAAAAGAACTCTTAAATCCAGTAGGAAGTGATAATTTATTAGTAATATTTCTAAAAAGGACTAAGTTAATTCATAGAATATGAAGTTTAATATTAGTTTTGGGATTGGAATTTTTTTTTAGTATTATTATTATTATTATTATTATTATCCCTCGTCCCTAGTCTGGAAGATCCTGGGCTGTAGATGGAGGAGCTGAACACGCAGCAACATCGAAAGGCCAGGTTCTGAATAGTATGGGATGAGGGAAAATACAAGTCTCTGATTCATTGCCCACAGTAGATGGCGGTAATGCTCTATCTGAGAAGCGAGCTGCCAATAAAAACGAAAAAGAAGAAGAAGAAGAGCTGATCATATACCCAAATGATGGCATGCGCATGCGCATGACCAAACACTTTAGCTGATGTATTTCCTGGGCGGAACTGCATGGCACCCGCCATATTAACACACGTGGATATGTTTGGCATAGAAGCAAGCGTTGTCTGATACATAATTTTCTTTTTTGATTAGTACTTTTGTGTTCAGGCTTGTAATCTTTTGTAGCCCGTGCCTCATAATCGATATCACGCAAGTCTACGAATACATGACAATTCTCATGTCATATATAGTATTAAATTAAATTACCATGGCTCTAAGAAGCGAAGACGTCAGAACGCAAATTGAGTCGCCGAACAAGCAGCAGATCGTACCGGTTGTGGCGCACGTTAGTGATCTGATCGACTTGGACCCGCGCTCAGAGCTGTTCCTCGAAACTCCCCCGCCTGATGTTGTAAGTTCCATCAATGCTTGTTTTGAGCATTTCACCAACACCTTTGAGAGGAGGCGAGATGCTTCATTCCACAGATCTTCTTCGGACAGGTAAAAAAAAAAAAAGTAAGAATGGACATGGAAACTAGACTGCTGTGTTGTTTCTCATCCTCTTTTGTTTTAATGTCTCCCTGCAGTCAATAATTTTGATCCGTTAACTCATCTTTGATCATCAAAACGACATATTTAAACTTTTTTTTCCTGTGTAAATAATTTCTTCGTGCCTTAAAATTGCTTGAATGTAACTCTACACCCTTGCTTCATTTAGTTTATGCGGAGCCATTAAAGCAATAGGTCACTTTATGAAAGACAGTTGATGGTATTCATAGTAGCAATGAACCAATGAAGTCAATGGCTACCGTCAACTGTCTGGTTACCAACATTCTTCAAAATATCTTTTGCTGCGTCTCAATTCGATTACCCATACTACACCCTAAAATGATGTAGGCGTACTCCTTTTGTGAAGAAAAGGTACATACTTTTGACTGTGTAGTAGAAGAGTTTTTTTTTTTTTTTTACACATATTTCACATATAATGTTCAAAATGAATCCAGAGCATCATAAGCTACGAAGAACATTACAGGTAACATTTATATCAAAGATGCTAAACAGTCAATTTACACATTAAAAAAAAAAAAAAAAAAAAAAGACATATCGGAGAGGAGGTATACATGTATAACTAAAGTGAAGAAGAGGAATTAAATTTTTTATAGATTACCATAGTTCTGGTTGCTTTGCGGTTTGAGAGTCCTTGCAGTGTTTCAAAGTAAATCTTCATATCAGCCTTAAAATGGTAAATGTTAGGAATCCTTTCAGACCATTTACATTTGTGTATATAAAACTTACCAAGTAATATAATGAGATTTAACATAAAAACGTGATTCTTGTCTATATCTTTTTTGTCATAATAAAAAAAAACATCCCTTTTCTCTATGTGAATTTTGATTCCACTTAACATTAAATATTCCACATCAATCCAAAAAAAATTTACTAACATGCATACATTAAAAGAAAAGATGCAAAATAGTTTCAGTATCCTTTTTACAAAATACACAAGATTCAGAAAGGTCATTCTTATACCTTTTTAGGAACTGGTTTGTTGGATAAATGTTATGTATAATTTTATTTTATATGAAAGTATATTTCATAAACTTTATTATTGATACAATATTTGTTATTATAAGTCCAAATCAATCTCCAATTAAAATTTTCAAAATGTTCATTCCAAAAGTATTTATTTCGAGGTGTTGCAGGGCAATGAATCAGGCATCTGAAAAATTGATTATTACATTTACTGTCTTTAATATCAACACCATTTAACAATACCTGTTTTTTAAACAGTGATTGCTTATGAGGTTCATTACTGCCTCCCAAAAGTCTCAAAAAGCCTACTGGTATTGCATCAAAAACAATGCTATATTCTCGTGGAGATATTGGAATCCCAAATGTCTTTAAATGGTTAGTTCACCCAAAAATGAAAATTCTGTCAGTAATTACTCACCCTCATGTTGTTCCAACCCCGTAAGACCTTCGTTCATCTTCGGAACACAAATTAAGATATTTTTGATTAAATCTGAGTGCTGGATCACTCCTCCATAAGCTTCTAAGACACTATAACTTGCTGGCCCAGAAAATGTATTAAAGACATCGTTAATATAGTCCAAGTGACTCCAGTGGCTCAATCTTAAGTTTATAAAGCGACGAGAATACTTTTTGTGCATAAAAACAAACAAAAATAACGACTTTATTCCACTTTTCATTTCCCTCTCTCTGGGCCTCGAGTCTTTTCACGTAGTGTTTAAGCGTAGCGCGTCTGTGTTGCACGTCACCACGTAGGCTCACTATTGGGCGACGCTGGTCATGTGTGTGATACGTGGTGACGTGCAACATAGACGCGCTATGCTTAAACACTACGTGAAAAGAAAAGTTATGTTTGTATATAAGAAGCCAACATAAAAGAGCCTGTCTATGAAAATTGGATAGCTGAATAGGGAGCTTGTTAACCTCAAAGTCACATTTTAAAAGGAACTCTATACCACCAACTTTTTCAAAAATAAGATTAGGAATTATGTACCATAGTTTATCTCTATGCTTAATATAATGTTTAATCCAGTTCAACTTGAAAATTGTATTAGAAGTACCAAAATCAAGCACATTCAAACCTCCTTGATTATAAGAATTACATTAAATATTTTTATTTAAATAGTGTAACTTGTTTTTCCATATGAAGTTGATTAAAGTAGAATAAATATTTTTAGTAAAAGATTTTGGTACATCTAACACTTTTGCTTGATAGACTAAACGGGACAGCCCCTCAGTTTTAGATAAAAGAACTCTACCTTTGAGTGATAAATCCCCCATGAGCCACATATCAAATTTCTTTTTCATTTTAACCATAAGGGGTTGGAAATTGGATTGCACTCTGACTGATTGATTTTTACAAATATTGATTCCAAGATGCGTAACTTCCTCCCTAATTGGAATACCTTCAAATTCGGTTAAAAGAATATCATTGTCTTTAAGTGGAAAAAGAGTAAATTTTTTAACATTTAAAGATCAACCTGAAGCTTTAGAGAATATATTGAGACAATCTATAACTTTTTTTAACCTGTGATATGTCTTTTAAAAAAATAGCTGTATCATCAGCAAGCTGACAGCATTTAATTTCTTTTTGCATAATTTTGATGCCTTGAAAAGAGTCATTATGTATATATAGAGCCATTGTTTGCATGACCAAAAGAAATAGGAACGGAGCCGCTGGATCTCCTTGTTTATGCCCCGGGAGATGCTAAATCTACCAGTAGTTCCCCATGGAAGTTTAACTGAACTATTGCAGTCACTATATAACGTTTGTATTGCTCTTTTAAAGTATTGACCAAAACCAAAAAAATCGAATACGTCATTAATCTAATATTATTACTAATATGCCGTCCTTGCATAAAACCAGACTGACTATCATCTATAATTGTATCTAAGAACAATTATATTTTTTGTGCGAAAATATGAGCCAACAATTTTGCATCATTATTAATTAAGGTTATAGGCCTCCAATTGTCAAGAAGCAAAGAATCTTTATTAGGTTTAGGTAACAAGGTGATTACACCTTGACACAAAGTAGGGGGAAGCCTACAAGTTTCTATAGCCTCCTTAAAGTCCCTGTAAAGGCAATTCTACAAAAAATTTCTAAACACATTATAAGTGCTAGAAATGTATTGCTAAAACATGTTACAAAGACTGAGAACTGTGAAGTACTAAATTGTGGAGTTAGACCGTTTAACAGTTTTTCACCCTTGCTGTGAGCCGGATTTTTTGGGCGGGGCTAAAACGGGGGATTGATAACGCACTGCGACCCCCTGAGCTTGATTGGGCCCCTACTTGATGAGTCACTAAGTCACTAAGCCTATCGCTCAATCGCGAGTTACTATCAGACAGCCTACAGTTTGCTAGCTACTATGCCCACGGCTCTGGCTATGCCTTCGTCATGTAAATGCGTATTCCCTGGATGCAATCACATAGAAAACAGATCGGTGTCCTTATTTAAATTTCCGAAAAATGATCATATCAAGAAGAGGTGGATTTATCTTGTGAAGAGCTAACGTTACCTTGATGGAGAGCTGATGATCACCACCACACCCGCCTCTGTAGAGATCAGGATAGTTTACTTTCGTTGGAGACAACTGGAATTCACTGATAATCCGCTGTTACTGGTGAATGGGGCCGAACCGACTATCTCCCGCTGTCCGCTTCGGCCTTCATCCTCCCGTCGCGCCGACATGCACGAGCTGTGCGCGAGTCATATTTCCCGCGAGTGGGCGTGGTTTCAGCGCAACCAGCGGACACGCCCCCAGCGTTTGAGAGCTGAGACTACTGCTCATTTTTTCGAGATTTTGATAGCTTATTTTATTTACTTGGCGGCTTTTTTAATCATTGAAATTGGGCTGGGTGGCTAATAACACATTTTTCGGTGGTATGACAAACTCAGAACACATACTTCATTTTGACTTTACAGGGACTTTAATAGCTAATACTAGGAATTCAGAAATGTAGTCTTGAAATACTTCCTTGTGAAATAAAATTCACCTGTAAGGCCGTCATTCCCTGGGGATTTATTATCTTAGTTTTAACTTACTAATGTTCTTTTTTAGTTCTTCTAGGGATATGTCTTGATCACAGATGTCCTTCTGAGTTTCATCAATTCCTTGAACCACACTTTTTATGAAAGAGAGGAAATATGAGCTCTGACAACTGTTGTGTTTGGAGTATAGTTTTTTTAATAAAAATCTTCAACAAAATTAGAAATTTTGGGGGGGGGGGTCTTCAGAGATCTGATCATTAATTTTAAGTTTATATACTGTTAGCATTAACATTTCTTTTTTCTAAATTATGAAAATATTTTGTATTCCTTTCACATATTCCATCCATCTCCGCCTAGAACGAATAAAAGCTCCCTGTGCCAAATTTTGATAGATATTGTCCAATTCAGCTTGTAATTCAAATAAAATATTGATATCAGCTTGTGATTGCTCATTCTTTTCATAGATAGAAATAATTTCCTTGAGTATTTTATCCTGTCTCATTCTTTTTTCCGTAGATAATTCTTTTGCCCTTTTGATGGCCAAATTACGGATCTGAAGTGTAGTAGAAGAGTAGAAACACTTTGGGACTTTAACGTTGCTCTCTGTCGCTTAGTTACACGCATCCTGTCGCGTAAACTGATCTGTCAATCATCTTGTCATCTTTGTATTAGAAACGCAGAGAGACAAGTAAGATGGTATTAGACCACAAATAGACTTTTAAATAAAACAATGCCAATTAAAAGTTCTTCGAGTATACAAAGATGGCAATTCATCTTTATCATATAAAGTGCAATGATGTGCTTGATAACTATAACCAGTAATGAAACGTAAAGCGCTATGATAAACGTATACATTTAAAAAAAAATAATGAACTGGCCCGGGGCATTTCATATAAAGCAGATCTCCATAATCCAATAGTGGTAAAAAAGTTGCTGATACCAAATATTTCCTTGCACTAAAAGAAAATAAAGATCTGTTTCTGATATTCTGAGAAAAAGATGTTCATGCATATATAGCCAAATGGATCTTTAGAAAAGTTCACATTGTTGTTGCAGATGAAATATAACACGGATAACCTTACATAAATCTGTCACCCCCCTTTTTTTGAGTAGACATGAAAATGCACATTTCGAACTTAAATGGTTGTAATTAAAGAATGCTTTGGAGTATAGACGTACAATTGGTCTTGTTTTAAAGAAGACATTTGGCAGATTTTTTGTGGAAGTGAAATTAAGAAAGTGAAACAGAAAAAAAGTTATAGAAGTTTGAGTTTATGGAAATGTATAATGTAAAAAATTTAATTATTCATATTTTATATCAAATATATATTTTTAAAACCTGGGCGACTCTAAAACTGCAAAAAAATCAAAGTAAAAAATCTGAACAAGTTGTTTCAAAATGTAGGTTGATATCTCAAAAAAATGAGCTTTCAGTAAGATTTTGTTTGGGCGCAGTACCAAACTTTTTCACTAGGTGACAACCAGACACCATTACTGCCCATATAAGGGCGCCTCCATTTCCATATGTGGTTTGAGTGATCTGAACCATTATTTCCACAATTTTCATACAATTTATGAAGTAGACATTCTATTCAGAAGTAATATGGGAAGTTTGGCAGATTTTGATATGAATTCAACCTCTAAGAAACACATAAAAATGTTCATTGCTATTTCAAAATAAAGGTCTGAACACGCCTTATGAATATGAAAATATTCTTGTTGCAAATTGATAAATTACGGCTCCTCTGTAATTTATTTTGAAAATCAGTCACCAAATATGAAAACTAGAGATTGTAAGCTTTCAAATGATATATAGTTTGTCAAGATTAGTTTAGGTTTAGTAGTTTAGGATATTACTGTTTTAAATATGTAATGGCTTTGGGCCCACCGGTGGGCCAGTGACAGTTAACAGGTTGTTGATTATAGTCACTCAAACCTAAATCGAAACACTTTTACTCTTGTTTGCAGTTCTGAACTGAATCCTCCAAATCCTTTGCAAAATCCTAATTACAACATCGTATATATGACATTGTATCATATGATGCTCATAAGTTTCTTCATATTGCGTTAGTAGCTGATGACATATAAAGATAAAGATCTCCATAAATTGCCTGTTCTTGCACTTTCTGCTTTTCCCTGCTTGAGAATTTCTGTCCAATGAATGGATGACCTTAGCACAAGTGTGGTTTTGTTTACAAATTTTGGTTCACTTGCAAAAAGGGCAGTGTGAAAGCGAACCGCAGCAAAAACTTCTAGCCTAACTGATAAACTTCAAACATTATTAAAGACAAGTGGATTGTCAGTGATAAAATACGAACAAATGCACAAATTACAAGCAGAGATGAATATTAAATAACAAAGTTACAAAGTCTAACAGTAGTAGTCAGGTACAGAAACTAATAATTAGGCCTAAATGTAAAATAACACTATTTATTCACTGTAGAAATTAAATATAGACATCTTGTTAAAGCTGTATTTTATTGTTTTATTAACATTGACAGACAACTGCAAGAATATTAGGATTCACTTTAAAGGGGTCATATAATGCCATTTTTGTACAAGCTAATATGATTCTTTAGGGTCTAAATTAAAAGTTTGTAATATACTTTAATTAAAAATTCTCATTAGTATTGTAAGAAAACACTAATTTTACCTGGTCAAAAACAGCTCTGTTTTCAGCACGCCGTTTCAGTGCATGTGTCTTTAAATGATAATGAGCTTTGCTCACCCCGCCCCTCTGTTCTGTGGGTACACCGTATTAGACATTCTCTGACCGTATCTAACACAATAACCACGTGTTATTCGTTATAAACGTGGGATTATGAATTATATTGAGAACGTCGTACATAGAAAACATGCCGTAATGTACCCTGAGTGTAAACCTTAGACGCATTCATCGTGAAGCCTGCAGCAAGGTTTGCAAATTTCGCAAAGATGAATATAAATACTAATATAAAGGTTAATAAAACAATACACTCACATCTTCTGGAGGTTCAGCAGGAACACGTTGGTACCGATCCGTTTTTTCTCGTTTGTGAAGCTGTCTGGTGTGAAATGATTCGCGCAAACATGAAAGCACAGACGATCGTGGGGAATCCCCGTGAGGGAATCCCCGCGTCAATCCTTTGGGCATATCGCTTCAAAAACAAAACTCAGCCACTGCTTCTTCAACGGCTCGGATTTAGGAACATCCAAATGACTGCTGTGTTTCTTATTACATCTAAGAACAGAACACCACAATCGCTTAGACGCCATTCTACTCCAGCATATCAACAATGGCGGACTACTATGACGACGGCTGTCACAGCTTGCTCAGGGCGGGTCTTGTGTTGAAACACGGCTGTCAATCACAATAGCGGGAGGGGCGTACGATCTTATGACGTCACAATATCGAACGGCTTGATTTCAGAGATGGTCAAACATATAAGGAGATTAAAACAAAACCACTGGATGGATTTTTATCATGATAGGATGGTTGTGTACAGGCACTGCCAACAGACATTTCAGTGCAATCAACTTGTAAAAGTGCATGTACCATTATATGACCCCTTTAAGACCGAATGCACTGACCGTATATACTGACACACTGAATATACCGATTCTTTCTCAACTGTTCACTTATGACATAACCGAGAGAATACTTGCCGAGACAGGTATTTTTATGATTTTGTGTGTATGTGTCTGTTCAAGTGCAAGAAAACGTGAAAGAGGAATCAATTTGGTGTTTGAGCGCTATCTGAAACGTGCCTCTCTCTCTCTTCAAAAACTGCTTTATTGGCACGACTGTACATAATACAATATTGCCAAAGCTTGGAATTCATAGAATAATTATAAAGACATCAAAATAATAAAATATTATAACATAACTTAAATTTAAATGTACAAATTACATTATTTGTACAAATTAAGTGTAACAAATTAAAAAGTGTGAACATTTGATACCAGAGTGTTTTCTCTCTCACACACACACACACACACACACACACACACACACACACACACACACACACACACACACACACACACACACACACACACACACACACACACACACACACACACACACATATATACACATATATATTACTGAGGGTCACTGTGGTCCACAGTAAGGAAACACACTGAGGTCAGACAATAGGTTGTGGCACACACACGTATCTGGCAGCCAGTGCTGCTGTCTGTCCCTCTCCTAGTATGATCTTCTTTATCTGTTCTACTTCAGTCATGGCTGTAACATTATTTATTAAATTGTGAATTTAAGTAGAGGTCTCTGATTGAACTGTATTTGTGACAGTGAAGGAGGAAGTGCGTCTCTGTCTCGATCTCTCCTGTCCTATAGTTAACACACACCCTTTGCTCTCGGGGTAACCAGCTCTGTCTGTGTCTGCCGGTCTCGATGGCTAGGCTGTGTTCACTCAGCCTGTACTTGCTCAGGATCCGTCTCTGCTTTGTCTCTCTCACACTCTGGAGATATTCTTCCAATTCATAATTTGATTTCAGAGTTCGATAGAATTGTAATTTACTTTTAATTTCCTGATCCCAATGATCCAGATATGTATTTTTAGTCTGTTTAATAATTTGCTTTATTTTGATGTTTGTGTGAGAAGCAGTGCTGGTCTGAGACTGGTTAGTGTTAGTAGAGTTAGTCAAGTTAGTAAGTCTCAGAACCAGCTGACTGAGGGGACTTTTTTCGGGGTTCAGTTCTTGGGTTTGTAGTGCTTTAAAATGTAGCGATTCTGTGGGACTTGATTTTAGATGCATTCAGAATTTGAGGGATCTTTTTTGCATATTAACAATCAATGGGAATCGGCCTAATTCTGCCCTACAGCATTATTGGGTGTTTTCCTTTGTAACTTTGCAGAATTCTGTGTATAGGGCTTCTGTTGGATGTCTGTCCCATCTAATGTAGCTCAGATCACTGAGTGGGCCCCAAACCTCACTTCCATACAGCGCAGTGGGTTGAATTACACTATCAAAGATTTTACACCAGATTGGAATTGGTAATTCAGTTTATTGGATTTTATTCTTAATGTCGTATAGAGCTCTTTGAGAGCATTCACTGCCATACTGAAACTCCCCGATGCAGTGATGACCAGGCCGAGGTAAGTGTACTGCATCATGTGCTCTAGGCCAGTGCTGCCTAGACTGGACTGGTATCTGTGTTCCTGACATCTGGGCTTTTTCTGAAAGACCATAATGTTGGTCTTTGTGAGGTTGACTGCCAGGGCCCAGTTCTGGCAGCAGTTCTCTAGCAGGTCCAGGTGCTGCTGTAGTCCCTGTGCAGTGGGTGACAGCAGCACCAGGTCGTCTGCATACAGCAAGAGCTTGATGCTTCTGTCCTGTAGAGTGAGTCCAGGGCCTGTAGACTGTTCCAACTGCACCGCTAGTTCATTAATGTAGATGTTGAACAGCACTGGAAACAGGCTACAGCCCTGCTGCACTCCTCTTTTCTGGGTGAAGAATTCTGTATGTTTGTTGCCAATTAGTATTGCTCATTTGTTGTTCGAATACATTGATTTTATAATGTCATAAACTTTACCCCCTACACCACTTTGTAAAAGTTTGTAATATAATCCGTTGTGCCAAATAGAATCAAATGCTTTTTTGAAATCGACAAAGCATGCAAATATTTTTCCATTTTTGGTCTGTTTTACGTGTTTATTGATTAGGGGTGTGTAGGGTGTAAATGTGGGTCAGTAGTCCTGTGATTTGGAACGAAGCCAATCTGACTCGAGCTCAGGACATTGTTCGTTAAGGAAGCTTACAATTCCCCAGATTACTGCTCACACTAATGCCTCTGAAATTATTAGGGTCCAATTTATTTCCACTTTTATGAATTGGGGTAATAAGTCCTTGGCTCCAGATGTCAGCAAACAGCCTGAACTAAGTACAATGTTGAATATTTTGAGCACAGCCACCTGCAGCTCAGGTGTGCTGTTTCAGCATTTCAACTAGAATGCTGTCAGGACAACAAGATTTCTTACCTTTTTGGCTTTTGAGGTTTTGTCAATTCTTCATGTGTAATTGGGAAGTCAAGTGGATTTTGATTATTTAAAAAAAAAAAAATTAATTTCTTTTTATTTGGGATCATAGAGCATATTACATTCAAGTAGAATACGTTTTAACCCCCCCTTTTTTTTACATTAACAAAAAACAAACAAATAAAATAATACAAGTAATCAACAGCGATGCAAAAGAATTTTTTTTTTTTTAATAAATCATGTCTCACATACAAGTGTCATCACCACTAGATCCATTGAAGTGTTGAAGTTCCATTTTCAGAACGATCCACACAATCACAGGTACATTGTTAGCAATTATGTGGTCATGCAAGGTTAGTTATATGAAGAACCGGTCGCCAAATGTCCAGAAATCCGTCATTGTTATGTAGAAAATATGTAAGTCTCTCCAGAGAGAGTATCCTCAAGACCTCGGTGTACCAGTCATCAATTGTAGGACAGTCACTGGAAATCCAAAATTTCAAAATAGTCTTTCTTGCTACATGAAGAAGAATTTCTGTCAGTTTTGCGTTATGCTTGTCCCTTGCATTGTCCACTTTAGCAGCAAGAACACAATGAAACGGTGAAAGTTCTAAATTATATCCCAATAGCGTGCTCACTTCATTTTTAACATCGGCCCAATATTTTTGGATTTTAACACACTTCCAAAACGTGCATATGTCCCTATTTCAATATTGCATTTACAGCAGTATGGCGAACTAAGGCCCAGCTTGCCTCTTAACAAAGGTGTAAAGTGGAGTGTGTGTAATTAGGGGCCAAGCCCCGAAGGGGCAAGGCACCTATTGTATCTGTTAGTTTTCTTCTTCTTCTTCTTCTTCTTCTTCTTCTTATTCTTATTCTTATTCTTATTCTTATTCTTATTCTTATTCTTATTCTTATTCTTATTCTTATTCTTATTCTTATTCTTATTCCAAGCCCAAGGGGCTAGGCACCTATTGTATCCGTTAGTCTTCCTCTTCCTCTTCCTCTTCCTCTTCCTCTTCCTCTTCCTCTTCCTCTTCCTCTTCCTCCGCCAATGGAAGTCTATGGCAGCCCTATGAACCGTAAGTAGGAAAATGATGAAATTTGGCACACTAGTAGTGATGGCCATGAATAGTAAAAGTAGCAATTTTTGAGTCTCTAGGACCAACTCTATAGCGCCACCACCAGTTCAAAAATTCAACATTCAAAGGGTTATAAATTTTGAACCATTTGATCTAGAAAAATGAAACTTAGTACACTTGATTCCTCTCATCATGGTGATCAAGACCAATATAGTCCATTAAGACTCCGCCCATTACAGTAGTAGCCATTTTGAAAAGTACAGTATTCCGTTTTTTTGCTACTCCTCCTTGAAAATTTGTCCAATTTTGTCCAAAATTTGCTCAAATGATCTTTGTACTGAGCCGCACAGAAATGACTGAACAGATTTTTTTTATTCATCTTTGTTCAAAAGTTATGGTGTCGTAAACTTAACGAGGTCGACCCAAAATTGGTTCAGAGGCTGTATCTCGGCCAAATCTTGATCAATCGAAACGAAAATTGGTACACTTCATCGGAAGCATGATCTGAGGTTCCATGCCAAAGTTGGGAACAGCGCCACCTACGGGTCATGAGATACGAAAAATTTTGGTCAATAACTTTTGAACAGTTTGTCAGAAAATCATAAATGTGGTACTTATGGATTCCTTGGGTCATGCCGAATCCGTGGATACCAATTTTGCCAGGATGGGATGTACCACGTATCCGCCATTTTGAATTTTGTCATAATTTGCAATAACTTTTAAACTATTTGACATATCTTCACAAAATTTAGTATGGATCATCGACACAATGTCCTGAAGGTACATGAGAAGATTGAGCACAGCGCCACCTAATGTTCCAGAGATATAAGGTATTTTGCAAAAACGCTTATAACTCTTGAAAACATTGTTCAAATTTTTATTTCTTTATATCATTGTTCCTTGGCTTATGCCGATTCCGACGACATCTCATTTGTCATTTTCCAACAATGTGACTGTCCACCATATTGGAGCAAATGAAAAACAGTTTTTTCGCTACTCCTCCTTCAAATTTTGCTCAATTTTGTCCGAAATTGTATCAGATGATCTTTGGACCGAGCCGCACAGAAATGACTGAACAGATTTTTGATTTTCGCTACCGTTCTCGAGATATTCATCTTCAAAGTTGACCTAGCCTGCATTTTTTGCCTTATGCTAGTTAACTTAGCATAATAATTGGTTAGCATGCTAACCAGATGCCATTCTTTCTAATGTGGCTCTTCAGCTATCAGGATAACCATAAGCTACATTAGCATTAAGCTAGCTTAACATGCTAATCTCGTTAACATGTATTTTGTCTGCTTATTCTTACACTGAAACCTCTCCTCTGCAGCTTTGTAAAACATGTCCTCTGGGTGGCGCAATCTGGTCAACCATGCGTCATGAATCCCGAACCATTCTGGTCGTGGGTTCGAGACCAGTGTGGGGCGACTTTGAAATTGTGTATAAATTGTATAAATTTGAGCTCCTTTATTATCTGGGTAAGAGCTGTACTAATGTTTCTTACACTGGGATTAGAAATAAGTGTACTAATGTTTCTTACACTGGGATTAGAAATAAGTGTGTGTTTTTTTCTACATTCTGTGTTCGTTCTAATCAGAACTTCTGTTCATTTTGATTTCATCTGTACTTCTGAACCCATCAGTTCTTCATGTTCTATTTCTGCTGTTTTTGCTCTTCTGGCTCCGCATTGCGCTACAGCCCTACTGTGCTACAGCGGCTTGTCCCCGTATTGCTGCTTGCAGCTATATTTATTATTATTCTTCTTCCTCCTCTTGAAGTCTATGCCAGCCCTATGAACCGTACATAGGAAAATGATGAAATTTGGCACACTTGTAGTGATGGTAATGAAAAGTAATTGTAGCAATTTTTGAGTCTCTAGGACCAACTCTATAGCGCCACCAGCAGTTAAAAAATTCAACATTGATATGGTTATAACTTTTGAACCCTTTGATCTAGAAAAATGAAACTTAGTACACCTGATTCATCTCATCATGCTGATCAGAACCAATATCTTACATTAAGACTCCGCCCATTGCAGTAGTGGCCATTTTGAAAAGTACAGTATGCAGTTTTTTTGCTACTCCTCCTTCAAAATTGGTCTAATTTTGTCCAAACATGTGCTCAAATGATCTTCGGACTGAGCCGCATAAAAGTACTGTCCCCGATTTTTTTTTTTGCTATATTGGAAAAAAAAAAAGTTATGATGTCGCAAACTTAACGAGGTTGACCCAAAATTGGTTCAAAAGCTATAGCTCAACCAAACTTTGATCAATCGAAACGAAAATTGGTACACTTCATCGGAAGCATGATCTGAGGTTCCATGCCAAAGTTGGGAACAGCGCCACCTACGGGTCATGAGATATGGAAAATGCATATTTTGGCTAATCACTTGTGAACGGTTTGTCAGAAAATTATAAACTTGGTGTCTATCGATTCCTTGGGTCATGATGAATCCGTGGATATCGATTTTGCCATGATGGGATGTACCGCGTGTCCGCCATTTTAAATTTTGTCATAATTTGCAATATCTTTTAAACTATTTGAAATTTCTTCACCAAATTTGGTATGGATCGTCATTAGCATGGCCCGAAGGTACCTGAGAAGTTTGATCACAGCGCCACCTAGTGTTCCATAGATATCATTGTTTTTTGAAAAAACGCTTATAACTTTTGCTAACATTGCTTGAAATTTGATTTCTTTATGTCAATATATTCCTTGGCTTATGCCGATTTCAACGATATCTCATATGTTATTTTTCACTACTCCTCCTTCAAAATTGGTCTAATTTTGTTCAAACATATGCTCAAATCATCTTCGGACTGAGCCGCATAAAAGTACTGTCCCCGATTTTTTTGCTATACTGGAAAAAAAAAAAGTTATGATGTCGCAAACTTAATGAGGTCGACCCAAAATTGGTTCAGAGGCTGTAACTTGTGAACAGTTTGTCACAAAATCATAAAATTGGTGTCTATCGATTCCTTGCGTCATGTCGAATCCGAGGATATCTATTTTGCCAGGATTGGATATACCACATCATAAGCTACATTAGCATTAAGATAGCTTAGCATGCTAATCTGGTCAACTTGCTTTTGTGTGCTCATTCTTACACTGAAGCTCTCCTCTGCAGTTAGTGATTGTACGTCCTCTGAGTGGCGCAATCTGCTAAACCATGTATCTAGAATCCTGAACCATTCTGGTCGTAGGTTCGAGTCCCATGTGGGATGACTTTAACGTTGTGTATAAAGTTGTCATTTAAATTCCTTCCGGCTCTGCACTGCTGTTGATGCTTAAATGCTCGCTTTGCTACGTTTATATTTAATTTCTGCTGTTTTTGTTCTTGCGGCTCTGCACTGCTGTTGTTGCTTAAATGCTTGCTGCGCTGCTGTGCTTACAGTACTTGTAGATTGCTGTATTTTGTCTGCTTGCTGTGCCTTGCAGGGCTTGGCCCCGTATTGCTGCTTGCAGCTATATTATTATTATTATTATTATTATTATTATTATTATTCCGCAAATGGGAGTCTATGGTCTTTTACCCAATCTTTAAATTTATCGCCCAGTTGGAATCTATCCATCGCATAAAATAAATATGTCCATTCGACTCTGTCAAATGCTTTTAATGAGTCCAAGGACACTATCAAGCCCTTGATGTAGGGCTGCACGATTATGACAAAAATCATAATTGTCGATTATTCCCTTGAAATTGTAATTGCGATTATTAATTACGATTATTACAATTCACATTGAATGATGTTTTGAATAGTTTGACCATGGGACCCACATTTCCCCATGCTCAAGCTGCGACCCACCTCTTTAGGAATTATATAGGCCTATTATAATACATTTGTTTACACAAAAATTGTTGACACACACAAGTACTGTCCCCCTTTACTTAACATAATAAAATATAAGAATATGACTAATACTGATAAATAAACAGTATAGGCCTACGAGGTTAAGCTATTAAATAGCAGTCCCAAACTAGTTTTTGTTAATACAATCTTGGTATGAGCCACCACAGTCATATAAAAATATAGAAATAACCAATAAGTGGCATTTTTGGGTTATATGGAAACAACAGTTAGGCTACCATGGTGATACACAATACTTACAAGAACTGTTAAAGAAACATGGAAGCTGCTCCTGATAAATAGAATGAACATCATACCTGCATGCAAAACACATGACGTACCAATAACCTGATTCATTGGTATTTTACCTTTATTTTGTTACTTACTAATTTACGACGTTGCATGCTCGTATTTCTTTTGCGCTTTAGTGAAGTGATACAGCGCGCACCGGCGCATTTGCACGTGCAAATAAAGAGTGCAGGCTACGAGCACAGTATAACGATGACAGGACATGAAATTTTGTTTTTCTGAGGTGAGAGATTTTTTTTCATAAGTTATGAAAATAAAGATAGAATAATGACACTGACATATAGCCTGACACCATCTCATCTGACCGCAGATACTGAATCTGGACAACGCGTTTTTTTTGTTTGTTTTTTTATTTAAAACGTAACGACGCTGCATGCTTGTTTATTTTGCGCTTTATATCGTTAAGCGATATACAGCGCGCTCCGCCGCATTTGCGCGTGCAATTGAAGAGTGCGCGCTACTGCAGTAGCGGCTGAGAGGACAGGAAAGTCCGTTTTTCTGAGGTGAGAGACTTTTTATTTCAGTGTACACTTACGTCTCTGGTAGTTCCTATTGTGCTGGGTTCTCTGAAGTAGTCGTATTCGCCTCTCACAACGTAACATGTTCTAAACACACCACGCAGAATATTGTAAGCTTTTTTTTTTTTTTTTTTTTTTTTTAATCGCGGCTTTGAACGATTACGTAATCGTGGCATCCGTAATCGTAATCGCGATTAGAAATTCGATTAATTGTGCAGCCCTACCTTGATGTTTTTATTGCTAGCACATTGTATGATGTTTAGGAGTCTGCGTATGTTATGAAACGAGTTCCTCCCTTTTATAAACCCTGATTGATCGCGTTTGATTAATAATCTTATCAAAGATTCTAGTCTTAGGCTTAACATTTTTGCCAGTATTTTGGCATCAACATTAATTAGTGAGATTGGTCTATAGGATGCTGGGTCCTCTGGATCCTTATCCTTTTTTAAGATAAGACAGATATTTGCATGTGTCATTGTTTCTGGTAAATGTTGAGTTGTGGTAAAACTATAGTTAAATGTTCTTAATAAATAGGAAACAATCTTTTCTTTAAATGCTTTAAACCATTCTACAGGGAGCCCATCAGGGCCGGGGGCTTTTCCATTGTTCATCAAGGACAGTGCTTTCAAAATTTCCTTTTCATCTATGGGCCTGCCTAGGATCTCCTGTTGTTCTTCTGTTAATGTGGGTAATTTAATCTGTGAGAAGTACTTTTCAAGATCTTCCTTGGTACTAATATTTTCAGACTTATATAGAGACTCATAAAAGGAGACAAAAACAGAACTAATACGGTTTCTATCAAAATGTCTTATCCCTTTAGAATCTCTAATTGACCCTATGGTATTGTTAGTTTCCCTGTGGCTAAGCAAACGAGCCAAATACTTAATGGGTTTGTTGCCATATTCATATAACCGTTGTTTTTGATAAAACAATGACCTGGAGGCTTTTTCATTAAGAACTGAATTGAGAGCTGCTCTTACTGATTGCACCTTAATAAAATTAGCTCTTGTAGCATTAGATTTGTGAGCTGTCTCTGCTGCCTTTAAATCCTTTTCCAGTTGGGTCTGTTTCCTCATTAGCTCTTTTTTTTTTGTGCGACATATATGAGATCGTGAATCCCCGAATATATGCCTTGGCAGCTTCCCACAAAAACTCAGGATTTGTGTCCTCATTGTCATTTTTATCAAAATACAAATCAAGCTCCTCCTCCATCTTTTTCTTAAATTCCTTATTTAGAATATAGGATGGAAACCGCCATTTTGTTGCTTTGGTTGTTGTATCGCATATGTTAAAATCTAAATAGACCGGAGCATGGTCACTTAAATAGATAGATCCTATATTACACGTGTTTACTTGTCCTAATGACTCTGGTGGTAAAAAAAAAAGTCGATTCGGGAATAAGAGTTATGCGGATTAGAATAAAATGTAAAGTCTTTCACTGAGGGGTGCAGGGTTCACCAAACATCCATCATATTAATTTCTTCCAACATTTTCACAAGAGGACCCCCAGAATTATGCTGAATGTTGCTAGATGTTGGTGATCTATCCAATAACTTGTCCAATGCACAATTAAAATCCCCCCAACAGTGTAAGACCGCATTTAAACTCTGCAAGTTCTCTGCAAACTCTGCAAAAAAACACACAAACAAAACAAACTGGAAAACCCTGAACTATTAACACAAAAAAGGAAACATCTCTGCTGTAACCAAGCCTCCCTGATAAGGCGCATGTGACCCATTGGCTCTACAACACTTCCCAACTAAGGATGTCTTTAAACCAAACTAGGATGAGACAGGGCTTCCCCAAACAGTCCTGCTTTTTATTTATTTATTTTTTTTTTTATGTTGTTGAATGCAATAATAACTGCTGACTAATATCACAACATTTATAACAATGGCGTAGAGCTGCATTTGTCAAACCAAAAACTATTAACCATATGCATTTGCCCATATTATGGAAGAACAAAACTTTACCTTGACTGCATTGAAAAATGTACATTACTGTCCATTAAGTAACTCTGCTCACGCCGTCTGCATACATCTGCGCCTCTGCTGGAGTTTTGAAAAGATGGACCTTGTCCTCGGCGTTGACTCGTAGCACCGCTGGGTAAATCATCCTGTAAGGAATCCCAAGTGCGCGGAAAGTCTTCTTCACCTCCGTAAAGTCACGGCGCTTCTTCTCCAGCGCTGGTGAGAAATCTTCAAAGAAGTGAATACGGCTCCCGGCGACAACTATTTCTCCCATGTTCCGAGCACTCTGCATGATCAGCTGTTTGTCCGAAGTTGTGGAGGCGTAGGTAAACCACTCTCGGTCTAGTGGAGCCGGTGCGAGGCTGAGCTGGGGTGCGGTGGCATCTGTCCACTTTGATCCTATCGTTCTTCACCTTCATGTTCAGGACTTCAGGTAGCCATGTCTCAAAGAAATCTTTAGGGTTGGTCCCTTCAGTTTTCTCTTTTAAATTAATAATTTTGACATTATTACGACGCGATCGGTGCTCCTGATCCTCCAGCCGACTAATGGCGTCTTCCAGGCGGGTCTCAGCGTTCTCCAATCTTGCTAATAACTCAGCGTTGTTATCTTCCGTGTCGGAGATTCTTTGTTCAGCATTGTCCATTTTTTCTCCAGATTTGTTATTTGCTCGCATGCCGTGTTGACAGATTGGACAATCTTGTCAAGTTTCGTATCCATACTGGCGCTGAGCTTATCATACAGACTGTCACTTATCTTAGCAACTAAACTTTCCAGCTTGTCGTCGCTGTCGTCAGCCATCTTTTTCCTACCCGAGGCCTCGGTCCCAACAGCCGGCTGAGATTTTTTTTATTTCTGGCGCAAAACTCAAGATTTTTCCGGCTTCTCCTTCGCCCAGATGTCCGGCAGAGACATTACCCTCTTTGGTTCATATGTTTAGTCGCAGTTAGCTGTCTTTATATTTCACAAAATGTCATCAATTTGGGCAGCCCTGTTCAGGCGCTCCTACCTGCTTCGCATCAGGTGACCTCCCCCGGATTTTGATTATTTATAATGGTCTCTCAATAAGTTTGTAGATTTACTTTTATCAAATTATAATTGTCATTGAATTGTTTTGATGGGATTTCTTTATATATGTTTTCAAAATGATTTGTCCAAATTTCTCCATCTTGTATTGGTAGGTCTTGTGTTTTTGTTGTGCTCAGATTATTCCACATATCTCAGAACTGATTCTGATTTATTGAATGTTCTAATTCTTGTATACTTTTAGTCAGATGGTGTTGCTTTGTCTTAAAATTGTAAAAATTGTCTTATATTTATATTTTTAGTTTTGAAAAGTATTCAGTTCTTTTTGTTTTAGATTTTGTTTGTTTTGTTTTAGAAGTTGTTTTCTTAATGTTTTGCAGTCTGAGTCAAACCATTTTTCATCTTTTGGAGTAGGGGTGGGCGATATCTCGATATTTAAAATATATCGAGATATTTTTTAAACACGATATGGATTTTGACATATCATATATATATCGATATATTGTTTATTTAATTCTGATTTCGCCACTTTGATTGTTTGCTTTCTCTGTGCTGTGTGCTCGCCCCCGCCTCCTTGCTTTTGTTCCCCCTCCCCTCGCGTGTTGTCTCATTCAACATGGCGGCGCCCGCAACCAGACCGGAGGCTACAGAACTCGTCTCAAAAAAAGGACAACTGGCTCCATTATATGGAGATTAGGGGTGTAACGATACATGTATTCGTATTGAACCGTTCGGTACGAGGTTTTCGGTACGCATTTTTCCTGCCGACCAAAATTGGCGTTGCGTGTGTGTGGCAAGGGCGCTCATACAGAGACGCCGGCGTGACCACAACATTGCCCAACATCAAATGGCAAACGTAATGCAAGCGGAACGAAACTGCTCGTTATTGTGTGGTTCATCAGTTTGGACCAGTGCAGCGCGAGCCGGTCGTGATCATGCGACACTGTTACTACACAGCGCTAATAAGAGATCCAGTAAAGAAAGCATTTGAATTCGCCACAAAAGAAATAACATCGCTGCGAGATCTAGTGAGAAGCATTCACATTTCTCCGTTATTAACGGATCCAACAGCGCTGACGTGGAAACCAGGAGAAACATTGTGCCATGAATGAACTATCCAGTGTCCACAGATCTTAAAAAAAAAAAAAGAAAAAAAAAAAAAGTATTTAAAAATGTCACAGAAGCACTTTGTTCCTACATGAACTGCCTACTTCTTTGCACTCCAATAAAAAAGACTTTGTGGTATTTGGCATATTTGTTTTTGTAGTAGTTTTTGGGGGGTTATTTTTCCTGTAAAGATATCGAGATATATATCGTATATCGAGATATAGCAAAATATATAGAGATATATTTTTTGCTCCATATCGCCCAGCCCTATTTTGGAGTATTTTTAGTATGTTTTAGTATGTAAATATGTAATTGATTTAATTTGTAGCCGAATTAACACCATCTTTAGTTGTTTTTATTAATTTCTTATTAATACATGTATTTATTAGATTTTTTTAGTTCTTCAGAACTGAGGGCTTGGACAAATTTGTCTGCGCTGTCTGGAGCCCATCTGTATCTCTGCTGGACCTGATACATTTGGCAGGTTTGCACTGCAGTCTGTTTTGTTCTGGAGTATGATGTGTTTTGATATAGATGTTAGTTTGGTTATGGTCAAAAAGCGGAGTTTGCTGTTTGACAGTGAATACATTGGAGGGTGGGTCCATGTCAGTGATGGCATAGTCAAGTACACTAGCTCCAAGACCTAAACAACATGTGAACCTCGCTAAAGAGTCCCCTCTGATCCTGCCATTCAGTATGTACAGGCCTGAGGCTCGGCAGAGCTGCACCAACTCTCTACCGTTTTTTATTCACTGTTTGGTCATGGTTGTTTCTCAGTGGAAGTTTTCTTGTGAGACTCGGGGGGTTTTGGCCAAAGACATTCATTTCCCTTTGGATCTATGTCATCAGGTTCAGATCCAGTTCTTGCATTAAAGTCTCCACACAGCAGCACGTTTCCCTGGGCCTGGAAATGGCTGAATTCTATGTGGATGTTGTTGAGATATTGCTCGTCATGGTAAGGGGACTCCGCTGGGGGTATGTAGATGGCACAGAGATATGTGTCTGTAGTTGAAATGCCAATTTGGTTTAGTTTTAACCAGCAATGACATTTTCCAACTGTAATAGTATAAATGTGTTTGGCCAGATCAGAGATGTGTTTTGGAACAGGGAGTACCACACCAGAATTCCTCCAGAGTCTTGTCCACAATGGACTGTACTTATTTTGGGCACAATTACTTCATAGTAGCCTGAGGAACAGTAGGTAAGCACATCATTTCGACATCAGGTTTCAGTGAGGATTATAAAATCAACATCTTCGATATGTATTAGAAATTCTGGGTCTGTGCTTTTAGAACCAAATGTTAAAGAATTAAGACCCTGAAGACCCCTGATTTCTTCTTGCTAATGGGGACTTGATGGCCAGCAGGTGGACGTGGAGTTGGTGACTGCAGGTTTACAGGTGTGTAGTGAGCCATAGGTGGGTGTGGATGATGTGAGATGTTTGTCCAGCTGATGTCTCTCCTCACAGGGGTTGGGGGGGGGTTGTGTCTGGGTATGTAGGGGTGATTCCTCGCTGGGGTCGGGGGGGTTGTGTCTGGGCATGAAGGGGTGAATGGGCCTGTAGTGTTCTGAAGTCGGTAGCAGATGTCTCAGTGACGATGGGGTGCGGCCCAGGGCTGCATCTTTAAGGGTCCTTGCAAAAATGTGCACTGCATCTCTGTGCAGGTGGAGTCCATCGTACAGGTGTTGGAGGCCGATGTGGTGGTGGACCAGGTGCACGTTTGGAAGTGTAGAACATCCATGGGAAATTTCAGTGTGATGTTGTGGGTGATGTCATGTCGTGAGAGAAGTGTGGAGATAAAAACCTGGGATTCTGGGAACGTTTTGCTGGTGATTTCTGCCATTTTTCTCACAGCATCAGCAGTATTGTTGCGCAGCGAGTGAGGGTCATTGGTCCCAGTGTGGGTCCAAGAACTTTCCATTGAGTCCATGAGGAGGAGAACATCTGGATCAGGTTCTGGAGGGTGGGCAGTGGAGGGTTGTGTTTCTGCAGCTGTCTGTGTTTGTGGTAGGCTCACTGTCTGTGTTCGTGTAGTCTGTAGTGTGTTCTCTGAATTCAGTGAAGTCCATTTCCAGCAAAGCTAAACTGTCTCTGTCAACGGTCCGATGGTGAAGGTGAAAGAATCACTGGGCCTTCCTTCTCAGAGTCTGTGCCGTTTGCATGAGGCTCGTCTCTCTCCTCCTCTACTCTGGCCTTCAGCAGGGGGAAAATCTCCTTGAATGAGTCCAGGCTTGCCTTATTGCCTTGCAGAAGGAAAGTGCCTTTAGTATAGTAAGTTATGGTGAGAATTGTGTTGTCTGTGTCCAGCATTTTATCTTTGCATATAGTTAGTCTTCCAACTCGACCGATTCCTCCTTTAAAAATGTGCTTGTATTCCTCACAGATGGCTGATTTCCATGCAGTTATCAAAATGGTGTAGAAGATAAGGTTGTTCTTGATTCTTCTCCCATTGAGTTGAATGAAGTCAGCGTACAAGATCAGGGTTGTCTCTGAGAGTTTTCTGGTTTTTTTCGGGCCTGTACACTTCTGCACTTCTCTGGGTAAAGCACCTCCCTGCACTCTGTCTGTGCCAGGGTTGCCATGCCACCAATATTCGATCTGTAATTATTGGAAAATAAAAATACTATTCGAATTTTATTGCATTGCTTTGCTGGCTGTTAATGCAGTGAATCTATTTACAGTGTATGGATAAATCCCAAGCACTACAACTCCCATAGAGTTATAATTAAATGCACTGTGTGGTGCTGTGGAGTGTTTAACAAGTTTATTGTAATTGATCACAGTGGCCCTCCAGGACAGAGTTTGGACAACCCTGAAATAGACCCACTGGGGTTATTTAGCTATTCTTACTACTAAAGCATAAAAATGCCATAATATGTTTGCAGATATTTAGGAAACATGCTGAGTTCACATACTTGTTTCTCTGAAAAACAATGCTACAGCCAGTTATTTTACTTTGAAATGTGTGTTCCGTGTTGGAATGTCTGTTTTTGTTTTGGTCTGTGCGATACCGCAAGTAATGAATACTTGTTTAAAGGTTGTATCAGCGATTTCAGGCCCAAACATAAATTATCACATTCATCTAATCTTTCCTTGAGTGGTTGGTGAAACCAATTGTTTTTGTGTGCAGATCTCAGAGCCTAGGCTGCCTACAGAGACGCGTTTTTTTTGACGGCCTGCTTATGGGTCGGGAAACTAGCGGATCGTTAGGAAAGATTAGATGAATGTGATCATTTATGTTTGGGCCTGAAATCGCTGATACAACCTTTAAAAAATGATTATGACAAGAAGACGACAGATTTCATTTATCAAGTGACGAGAGTGAGGTGAGCTGACTGACGACGATGGCGAAAGATTTGGTTTCAAAGCGAAATGTAAAAGCACCTATTTGGCAATATTTTGGCTTTAAATAGGGAACGTTCAAACATTGAGGCAATCTGTAAACTTTTCCTGATAAAGGTGGCAGCATGCTGAGGTACCAATTCTAATTTACACTCACAACTTCAAGTGCAACACAAGAATGAGGCTGCCGTGCTTATTAGTTTTGTTAATAAAAGCTCTGTTTAAATTAAGTTGGTTTGTTTTTCCAAAAATCTCCATAAAATCATGCTTTAAGATGAAGTTTTAGTGCCAAAAACCACAAAAGTAGGATTTCATTTTACTGAAATGTTTCATTTGTAAATGTTTTCTCATGCACTGCATCACTTCTCTGCATTCCCCTATATAGTGATTCTGGTGAAAGCCTGTTTGTAACACAATCTGTGACAAAAGCAGTCCGAACTGAAAGACGACATACTAGATCAACTAAGAGACCAGAGTCCATCTCTGATGATACTGGTGATGATGGAGAGGGGGTCACCAGCAGACTCCCAGCGAATGAAGACACAGAATTTGAAGAGGGAAGTGAAGGTCTGCTTGCGGTGTGCCCAAAAAGAGGAAAAAGGATTGATTATGTTCCCCCTCAAAAAGCTACTTTTCCCTTTTTGTTGAAATCGCACAGACAGCGGCACCTGCCCATGAAGAAGCACCAGATTCTAGAGGTGGCATTTATTCATGTTATCTATTTGTGTATTATGTCATTTTAAAATTACGTTCTGTCAGATAAAATGCTTCTGGAGCCGTATTCACAAAACTTCGTAAAGGGGTCATCGGATCCCCTTTTCTAAGGTGTTTTTTTTTTTTTTTTTAAAGCCTAAACACTCAATAATCAAGCCGTTTGTATTTTCTGATGCAATATGATGGTAAAAAGGGTGTTGTTTTACACAATGAGAAATTGTGAGAAATTTTAACCAAAGTATGTTACAAACTTTACATGAAGACCCTAAAGAATCATACCAACTTGTGGGAAATGGGCATCCGATGACCCCTTTAAGGCCAAAAGTAGCTCCTAACTTACTGATTTAGGAGAAACTCTTAAAATAATGGGCGTGTCAGTCCTAGGTTTAGGAGTCCTACATTTTTTTCACAAAGCATTTTAACACTAAAACAGGTCCTAAATCTGAAAAACATTAGGAGTATTCAAGAGGACTCCTAAGTCACTAAAACCAAATCGCAAACAATCCTAATGACTGTTGCTGGCAATCCGCCTCCTCTCGAGCTGATTAGATTGATGGTTTGAACGTGCTCCTCCCAAACTTTGTTTATAAAGTATAATTTTTCGCTTCTCGAGATGCAGACATGTAAGAGGCTGACAATTAGCTGAACATATACTAGTTTAATTAGTGACACAGCCTATGTTTTAAAACCTTTATTTGAATATGGCAACATTTTTATTTTAAAATCTTTATTTGAAAATGGCATTTTGTATTTTAAAACCTTTTTTTGAATAGGGCAACATGATAGGCTACCTCATTCTAAAATATTTCTGATTAAATTGCTGACATAGACTCCTCCCCCACCAGCCAATCACCTTTTTCCAGTGCTTAATTTGTAAAGTGGGAGGTCCTGGAGCGCAGAGGGGGGTGGATCCGGCGACTCAAAGCAGGGGTTGGAGGTAACGGAACAAAAAAAAATTACACTGCCTACATAGCTTCTCTGAAGGGGTGGCGCCAGAGAATTTTTAACGCATGTGCTGAGGGGGTGCTAGATCATTGACAGGGGGAGCTGTGCAAAACTTGGCCACTAAATATTTAATATTCAATTATTTTAATGATCACAATTAAAGTTTTAATTTTATTAAATTGAACAAGCGCAGCATTCAATCAAATATTCTAAAAGGTGTAGGCTATTATTAATAATAATGTTATTTCAACATAATATCTCGTTATTTCGACATATGTGTGCGTGCAACAAGCAAGATGTGCATTTGTAAATCCGGTATTGATTTTTATTAATAAACTAGTGTTTTCTGACAGTGTCGACTCGGCTACAAAGATGAAGTTGACGATCGCCATCTCCGCGGTGAACGCGCCTATAGAGAGAAATGCACATAATGGATTACATAATCAGAGAGTAGACTTTTTTCTTTTTTCGTTTTTAATTATTTCGTTTAAAGACATTTCAAGCTTTGTGTATTTGATGTATTTCTCATGTCTGTGTGAGGCATACACCGAGTTTCGTTAAGTTAGGATGAGATGCGCTCCAGTTAACGTGCAATGCAAGTGAATGCGTGGGCGCCTCCATGATTATATTGTCTGTTATATTTGCTTCTTATTCATTAAATCCAGGCAATTGGTTGATGAAAAATTTATTAAAATTAAGATACAATTTATACAAAACGAAATTCAGTTTAAAGAAAGGTTTTCTACAAAACAAAACTTAATGAAGTGGTCAAAATCATATCTGACCCACTCTATGTCTCATATTGCGCATCCTATCTTACTCGTGCTGTTCACTTTTCATAAATCAACATAAATGGAAAAAAAATAACATTATAATATTTTAACAAATATGAAACTAAATGCGCTTATTTAATGGCTACAACAGTATAGTAGGCCTACAGACTCTCTATCTGTACAAATTGCTGCACATTCATTTACTTCTGAATTTTGCACACACAAGTTGAAAGGCATTTGTTCAAATCAAGTTCACGGATAATTGTGAGTGCATTTATTAATCATTATGATACTAAAATCATAACAAAGTAGGCTATGCTATGTACAAAAAATCAGATGAGCCCAGAATATGAACGCAATTACACGTTAAGCATTTTCCTCCCATAGAAAACCTGAAGGAACTGTAGTATAATGGAAATGGTTCAGGTGAAGTGAGGGGTTTGGTGAGCAAACAGAGTCTCGGTCAGAAGACGTCAGATGATATGGCGTGATGATGGAAGCAAGGAGAAGGCAAGGTTTATTGCAACACCAGTAGTGGTTTATTTATTGTTACGGTTGTCTTTGGTTGAGATGCATGGTTTGTGTGGTTAACTGATGAAGACACACACAGTATACATCGGAGTGCCAGGAGAAAGTGCAAAGAGTGAGCCAAGAGGTGCAAAAGCAATTTATAGACAACAGGTGAGGCGGGCGTGGTCAGGTGGCAAGTGGGAAAGTATCTTGGAAAGAGCGAAATGGAGTAAAAAGGGAATGGAATGGCCGGAGTCTTTTCATAGCCGCCCCGGAATTGGGATCAATTCCTCCTGATAAAAAGACTCACTCGTCTACCAGCTCAGGAAGCACCATCAAACGTGACACTGGTCTTGTGTAAATCCGACTGCCAACTTGGACGTTCACTGACCGGACACGACCATCCCTCCCGGTCATGACGGTGGTGACACGCCCGGTTGGCCAAGAAGCCCGAGGCAGTTGTGAGTCAAAAATTAGAACAGTCTTCCCTACTTCGAGATTCTGGACCTCCCTCAGCCACTTCCCTCTAGGTTGCAGGTTAGGCAAATAGTCACGAATGAATCGCGTCCAGAAGTGGTCAGCTAAAATCTGGCTATGACGCCACTTCCTTCGCCCAAGGAGCTCACTACTGACAAACATGGCTTGTGGAAGAGAGGCATCACGCCGCCCCATCAGGAGCAAATTGGGAGTGACCGGATCAGGATCCGCAGCATTGGAGGAAAGATAACCTAAAGGCTTGGAATTCATGATGCCTTCTACCTCGATCAGGACAGTTTGAAGAACAACTTCGGAGATGGTTTGCTTTCCAAGAATCACTCGCAGGGCATTCTTAACTGATCTGATTTCACGCTCCCAGACTCCACCGAAGTGTGGAGCCCCTGGTGGATTGAAGTTAAATGAAATCTGCTGATCGGCTAAGTGTTCCTGGAGCTTAGGTTCCATCTCCTGGAAGCATTTACTCAGTTCTCTGTCTCCAGCACGGAAGTTTGTTCCTCTGTCTGCCCAGATCTCCAAGGGCTTGCCACGACGGGATATAAAGCGACGGAGAGCTAGGAGAAAGGCGTCAACATCCAAACTTCCGAGCAAGTCGAGATGTAAACAACGAGTAGTTAAGCACTTAAAGATGATTCCCCATCGCTTCTCTGTTCTACGGCCCTGGTGGATAACAAAGGGTCCAAAGCAATCTACCCCGGTGGACCAGAATGGTGGTTTAAAGAGATGCAGCCTCGCTGGGGGCAGATCAGCCATCTTGGGTACTTCAGGAGAGGATTTCCATCTCTGACACTCCCGACAGCTGTGCTGATGTTTACGGATAGCTGGTCTTCCTCCCATGATCCAATACTTGCGTCTCAATTCTCCGAAGACCCTCTCTGGGCCCGGATGCTTCAGGGACTCATCATAGTCCTTAATGATGAGTTGTGTAGTAGAATGCTTCGGGTCCAGAATAATTGGGTGAATGATGTCAGGATCCAAGTCCTGGGATCGACGGAGTCTTCCTCCTACTCTCATCAGCCCCACATCTGGATCCAGTTCAGGAGACAGTGAGAGGAGACGACTCTGCCTAGGGAGAGGTTTCCCTTTCTGGAGAGCGTCAAGTTCTTCAGGGAAACATGACGCCTGAGCTTGCTGTAAGATTAAGGTTTCGGCTGCTGCTCCTTTGGAGACTTGGTCTGACTGAGTCCGTGCCTGCTCAATGGCGACGATTAAGTCGCCCCAGTTTCGATACTGGGAAACATCTGGTAAGGTACAGGTAGCAGAAACATTCAGACACAGAACAGCTTTTTTCAATTCAGTACTGTCTGCGAGTGGTGATGGTTGGGCAACAGTAGGGGCAACTGGCCAGCAATTTCCAGACTTCTGCAAGAAGAGCGGCCCGGCCATCCAGCAATTGGGTTGAGCCAAATCACTCAGTTTCTTGCCTCGGGTCAGGGCATCCGCTGGGTTGTTTGAGCTGTCGACATATCTCCAGTCATCACTGTCGGTGAGTTCCTGGATTTCGGCGATCCGGGTGCCGACGAAGACCTTATAGTGGCACGACTCGGATTTCAACCAGGTCAGCACCGTTGTGGAGTCACTCCAGAGGATAGTTTGAGCTAACGACAAGGTAAGTTCCGACCTCAAGGTCGTGGCTAACTGTGCCCCTAATAAGGCAGCACTCAGTTCAAGTCGGGGTATTGACAACTGTCTCTTCGGTGACACTCTGGAACGAGCCATAATGAAGGCCACATGAATGTGATTTTGATTGTCCTGGACACGCAAATAAGCCACAGCACCATAGGCCCGTTCCGCGGCATCACAAAAGACATGAAGCTCTCGGTATATACCTGACTGGTCCGCACAAGGGGGCACATAACAGCGGGGCAGTCTGATGCTGGGGAGCTCCGACAGTTCCTGTTCCCACTTTAGCCATTGATCTGCTAGTTCGGACGGAGTGATGGGATCATCCCAACCTTGTTTGAGTTTCCACAAGTCCTGCACCAGCACTTTAGCCCGGGTGGTATAAGGTAAGATGTACCCTAATGGGTCATATTGACTGGCAAGAGTGCGGTAGATGAGACGGAGTGTGGGAATCCTGATCGGCGTCACCCTGTGTTTGTATCCCAGGCTATCAGGAAGGCAGCGCCAGCACAAGCCTAGGGTGGATTCTTGAGGATCAACGCCCAATTGAGAGAGCCACAAGTCAGTGCTCACCGATCTTGCCTCAGGGGAAAGATGTTCTACCACACTGGAATCATTACTCGCCCACTGACGGATTTCGAATCCTCCTCGAGACAGTGTGGCGCGAAGTTTGTCCAACAGAGCTTTGGCGGTGGCTGATGTTTCAAAGCTCTGCAGACAATTGTCAACATAGAAAGCTCTTAGCACTGAGTTCAACACTTCATGGTCACTCTCAGGGTGCTCCTTCACGTGACGTTGCAGGGCGTAAATGGCGCAGCAAGGACTGCAAGCTGTGCCGAAAGGTAACACTTGCCACTCATAGGTTTTTGGGGGAGTTGTCTTAGCCATAGCTCGCCAGAGAAACCGGAGTAATGGCCGGTCAGCAGGGAGTAGATGCACTTGATGGAACATAGATTTTATATCGCCACTGATGGCCACACTATGCTCACGGAAACGGAGGAGCACACCAAGAAGAGAGGGACCGAGAGTTGGACCAGGAAGAAGACTACAATTCAGGCTGAGACTATGAAGCTGGAAAGAGCAGTTGAACACCAGTCGGTGTTTCCCACTGGCTTGTTTGATAACATGATGTGGGACTAGCCAAGATTCTGACCCTGGCTGGTCATCTTTGGGATCCACCTCCTTCACATACTCCATATCAACGAGCTTCTTAATCTCCTGGTGGTAAATCTCAATTAGCTCTGGGTCCTTATTCAGTCTGCGCTCGGTTCCCCGGAGCCATGGCAACAAAGTATGGGCTGAGGAGGATAACCTAGGACTGTTGGGTGCTCTGAGCAATGGGGTAGCATACCGCAAGACCTCACCTACTTCTTTGACGGCAGTCTTAGTCTCAAGCAGTTCCAGGCAATAATGGTCTTGTTTAGATCGGGTTACATCCTTCTCCTTACGGTGTGGGAAGGAATCCAGTCTCCACAGTCTCTCCACATTCTCCATCAACTCCGCAGTAGCGGGGCAGGATACACGATCACAAATAGTAAACAAAGCTTGTGCATCTGAAGGAGGAGATCGAGGTAAGGCATTGGATGGGCCTTGAACAGCCCATCCCAGGGCAGTATGAATGGCGATAGGTCCCCCATAAAGTCCAATACGGACAGGCTCTTTGGGCACCAACAAGTGGGAATGATCTGAGCCTATTAGGATTAATGGCCGAGCATGGACAAAGTCCGGTAAGGGTAAGCCTCGCAAGTGGGAAAATTCCCTCTGCAGGGCAGAGGCACAACAAGAATGCTCAGCCAAATTGAGGACTGGGGCAGTAAAGGCATTGGCTATATGAAACCTAATCTTCTTCCTCTGGCTCACAGGGGAGATATAACAGGAGATGGTCTCACCACTCATGGGAATTACTTCATGTCGCACAGTTCTGAGATTAAGGGTCTCTTTTGGCCCTGTAAGTTGTAGCTGGGACGCTGCTGAGGTCAGAATGATTGTTCTTTCTGAACCATCATCGAGTATGGCATACGTCTGCAGCCTCTTCTGGCCATTGATTAGTAAGACTGGAACTACCTTCAACATCACCCGAGGCGATCGGTTTTGCTGATCGATGTACAGTGTGTCGTCAATACAAGGTGCACGGACGAGCACATTGAGAATGTCTGCCGTAGCCAATTTCTCTGGGCTTTGTGGGTGTGTGGCCAGTTGACGTGCAATGCTATGCAGGATGGTGAGATGCAGTTCGTTGCAAATGTTGCAAGGCTTTTTTAGGGTGCATTTATCCGGCTTATGGCAGCGGGCACATCTGTAACAACGATCATTCTTCTCTATCCAAGTTCTCAGTTCTGATGGGCTGAACTCCTTCACCTTTGGACAGGTTCCCAAGAAGTGGTTGTTATTGTTACAGTATGGACAGAAAGGTTGGAACTTGGGGTTACCAAGGATGGTCATCCCTTTTCCACGGCCTCCTTGGACACTAGGCTGTCTTTCCACAGTGGCTGTGTTGCTTAGGTACATAGTGGTAGGCATCACCTTTCTCACTTGGCTCTTTTGAACTTGTTCTCTTCTCTCAATTGAGGCAGGGACAAAGACTTGTTGGGCAAAACTCTTGGCCCTGGCTTTCACCTGGAGCCAGTCAGAGAAATCTTCCAAGGTATATGTTTGTTCTGCACCATCTCTAAGGATACCACAATTCAAACAGTGCTCAACGAAACTGTCCCGATAATTGAGGGGGAGCTTGGTTAATAGCTTATCGACATGAGAACCACACCGCAATTCACTTCCACCTGCACCGTCCACCGATCGCAGCATGCCAATCAATGACTGTACAGAAAGAGCAAATTCCTGGAATGCATTGCTATCTCCGAATCTGACAGGTGGTGAATGAAGGATGCTGGCTAGTTCACTTTGGACCAACTGCCGTGGCTGGCCATACTTTGCCTTAAGGGCAGCAAGAGCAGATGTGTAGGGAGTTGAGGCATGCATATAAGACTTAGCTAGTTTGTACGCAGTAGGCAACCTCAAGTGGTCCATTAGAACCTGGAACTTATATTGTTCAGAGAGGTGAGCATGGATATCTAACAGGTTTTCCAACGCCATCTTAAGCAAAACAAAGTCACTTTCTCTTCCACTCTCAAAATAAGGCAGTCTTGGCTTGGGGATGCCAAAAGCAGTGGCTACTAACAGCTCCATGATACTGGCTCCCTCTGATGTCCTTTCACTGCACTTGTGTAATGAAAGAGGCGCGGACGTATCAGGAACTGGATCTGAAGGTCTTTGACTCTGGGAAGGACGAGGTGCGGTCCGCACTAAACGGATGAACGAAGGAGGTGAGGGAGTTGCCTGCTCTGGACTGGACCTCTGAACTACTGGGTGGCTCCCTTGAACAGGATGGAGAGTCTCAGACTGACTCACAGCATCGACAGGCTGAGGTAAGGATTGGAACGACGAAGTGGTTGGCTGACTCACTGGAACAGGATCAGAAACAGATGTTGGATGACCAACACAACAAGCTTGTTGCTCTGAATACAGATCAACAGGTTCACCTGAATCCAAAACTCTGGAGCTCATTGAAAAAGGAGCCAGCTCTTGAGGTGGCGGAGCAGGTGAATGTTCTGTGGTCACTTCTCCAGTGAATGAGGTTATCAGCCGAGCCTCTTCTAATTCTCGGTGAAATTTCCGCAGTCGTCGCTGTAGAGTCAGAGATCGGGACATCCTCTCTCGCTCTGTTAACGCCGCTTGTGCTTGCCTGTCCAGTTCTCGAGCCCGGCTATCCAGGGCTTGTTCCTCTTGGATTTGATTTTGGATCTCTTGCAGTTCTCCAAGTTTCATCCTCTCCTCAATCATGGCTGCCTGTCGAGAGGTGAGCTCCACACCATGGCTCTTGCGTGAGCTTCGGGAACTTCCACTGCCAGAAAAGTAAGTATACGAGGTGGCCTTCGACCTGGGTGATGACTCCTGCTTATCCCTCTTGCCTCTGGATCTAGTAGGTCTCCCCTCTCCCTGTGAGGGTGAAGCTGGTTGTGGAGCTAGTTGTGGAAGTGGAGGTTCCTCAACCGATTCGGGCTGAACATAATCGTGGGTGATTTCTTCATCCTCCACTTCTCCATTTCCAGCTTCAATTGGGTTAGAAGATGGTTTGGGTGCTTGGCTGGAATAAGGTAGGCTCTCGGGCTTACTAGAGGCTTTCCTAGCAGGAACCGGGAAGCCATAGCGGTCAGGTTGATGCCTCTCTCGCCTGGATAAGGTGCTACTGGGTTTAACTGGGAGAGCCCTCTCCAACTCCAACTCTTTCTCATCTTTTCCATCCATACCAATGCCTGCCATGGTATCCCTCACTCAGTCTCCGGCTCGAAGGACCACTGAAGGAACTGTAGTATAATGGAAATGGTTCAGGTGAAGTGAGGGGTTTGGTGAGCAAACAGAGTCTCGGTCAGAAGACGTCAGATGATATGGCGTGATGATGGAAGCAAGGAGAAGGCAAGGTTTATTGCAACACCAGTAGTGGTTTATTTATTGTTACGGTTGTCTTTGGTTGAGATGCATGGTTTGTGTGGTTAACTGATGAAGACACACACAGTATACATCGGAGTGCCAGGAGAAAGTGCAAAGAGTGAGCCAAGAGGTGCAAAAGCAATTTATAGACAACAGGTGAGGCGGGCGTGGTCAGGTGGCAAGTGGGAAAGTATCTTGGAAAGAGCGAAATGGAGTAAAAAGGGAATGGAATGGCCGGAGTCTTTTCAAAACCATTATAAGAACGCTTAATGTGGCTTAATGCAGATTAGAATGTCCCCTTATGTCGAAATAACGAGATATTATGTCGATACTACTGCTGTGTCCACCGTGGTCTCCACATTCTTGATCAGCGGAAACGATTTTTGCTTGTTTGGGATCTGACTGGCCAGCGTATTTGAAAAAGTTAAGCAAACTTTGCTGTCTTTTTGACATTTTTCCCCGAGTGAAACGATCGAGGCTAACAGCAATCTCAACTAGCTCAACAAGCGTGCAAGTCATGTGTCACTTAGTGGGGAACCTCTGTCTTACCCTGAAAATTCACCTCAAAACGCATCGAAAATGCAAACAAGATTCTTGTAGAACTTCAATGGGGAATAAAGACTAACCAGACAAATAACAACATTGAACACTACACAAACAGTAATTTAATTTTTTTCATTTAGGCAATTAATTTTCCATAGTGACACGAGGTCTTTTCTTTTTCTTTTTCTTTTTCTTTTTCTTTTTCTTTTTCTTTTTCTTTTTCTTTTTCTTTTTCTTTTTTCCATCAGCCAATCACTGTGGTCATAGTTAGTAAGCGTATTGACATCACCCATAGCAACCCCACCCTTTTTCTTAGCTTAAGTCCTCTCTCTATTCCTTAGTAAAAGTTGGTCTCAGCAGATTTGTGAATGGGTTTCAAGAGAAAACTCTTAACTAAGAACTTTTATTGTCATTTAGGAGAACTCTTAGTGGTAAGATAAAATGTTTTGTGAATACGGCCCCTGGTCTCTAGAAAAAAAACTTTTTTTTTTTTTTTTACTTTACTGCCACTGGTTGTTATAATGCTATCACTGTCATTTAAATGTAATTAATTTATGCATGTTTATTATTTGTTGTATTTCTTTTTTAGAACTCAGAAATTGGAGGGTTCCTCAAATGCATAAAGAAAATCAAGGAGGGTTATGTAAAAACAGGAAGAGCAATCAGTCCATATATGCTGGAGTCTCGGTAAGTTCTAATTAATAACAAACAAAATATAATTGTAAAATAAATATTTTTTTAATGAACGTATTTTTATACGTTTTTAATGAAAAACATGAACTTTGTTTCAGGCTAAATGATAACTCTGAGGGGGATGACCACAACAGTGATCATGAAGTCACAAAAGTGGTATGTAATTACTGCAGACTTTATAGTACAAAATATGCTTAAGTGTATCAAATTTTTGTTTTGATATCCTCTAAAAAATATTTCTCCTGTAGAATATCCATGCAATTTTTTTAAAATTAAGTAATCAATGTCAAATTGAAACTTTATTACTAAAATAAGGTAGGTAATGTGGTCATTGTGTGAAAGCAATGAAAAATGATTCTCAGTTGGGTCCGCATTGACTTCTGTTTTACTGAATGTGTGAATAGTTTTGAAAATGTGGCTTCAGTATTGACCGATACTTGTTAGCAATTGAGAACTAAATTGATCAAAAGCGACAGAAAGCTTTTATTATAAATGTCTTTACTAGTTCAGATAAATGCTATTCTTTTGAACTTTCTAATAATCAAGCTCATCTGCATGCTCGTCATCCTCATCGGGGTGTCAACCTGACTGCAGTTCGTCATTGGAACCGACTGGAGTGGGCAAATGCTCATATTCGATGGCGTCTGGCACTTTGGAGAGGTGTTCTCTTCACGGATGAATTTTGAGTGCACAGAGATACCGTGATGAGATCCTGAGGCCCATTGTTGTGCCATTCATCCACGACCATCACCTCCATGTTGCAGCATGATAATGCACGGCCCCATGTTGCAAGGATCTGTACTAGGGATGGGACGGTATGAAATTTTCATATCACGATTATAGTGACCAAAATTATCGTGATTATCAATATTATCACGGTTTTGTTAAAACGAGATGAAAGTGTTCAAAAAGAACTGATGGTCACACTAAAACAGTTTAATATTTGAAAATCAACAAACAACATAAAACAAGCAGCTCTATGCACTGTTTTAAGCAAGATTATATTCTATGGCATTTCCTTCCTTATAATGACCGTCCTCAATAGCAACGCATTATAACACCGCGCACATCCATGTATCGCAACATAGATCGCAACGGACTCTCGCTCTCTCGTTTCATTCAAATACAACTTGCCGTCTTGCGCCTCCGTTTTTGGACGATTGTTTTGTACGCTGTACGAAATGGATTTATAAACAGGTAAGATTTAAAACATTAATCTCAATTCAATATGTCCCCGTAATTATGTGGTAAAAAGAAAAAAAAAGGTGTAATAAGTGTACAATGATATACATTTTTATCATAGACTGTAAAAAATAGATTATTATCCCTTAAATGTCACTCTTAATAGTCTTGTTTGAACTTGATCGTTTGTCTTTGGCTCAAAGCCACTTGCTGCGAACTTTTCTTCGCGGAAGCTTCACGTTTATTTCAAGTGAGTGAGATAATATTTCAACTCAAAACAACATTTGGTGGCCAATTATTTCCCAGACGTAACGTTAGTTTTGGTAAGTTATTGAGGTCAAAGTTAACTTGCCTTGCGTTCGCTATAAACAGTGGGTGATGGTCACACAAGACGACTCGGCAGATTTGAAGTGTTTCCCCCCTATTGTAGTGACCATCCTCGATTAAGTTTCACTCAAAGGCTTAAAAATCTTCCGAGCACGGTCACTGCCTTCCGCCATTCCTTCTTGAATAAAAAAAAACAACAACATTGCGCGCTGCGCCTGCGTCACACTGTTGCTGGCTGGACAGGATTTACAGTGAGTTGTTAAAATCGCGATAATCAAATACGGTTTTAATGATAATTAAATTTTAAACGATAATACTAACCGTCAGTACATTTTATCGTGGTTTATAGTGAACCCGGTAATCGTCCCATCCCTAATCTGTACACAATTCATCTGAAAACATCCCAGTTCTAGTCACCGGACATGTCACCAATTGAGCATGTTTGGGATGCTCTGGATCGGAGTATACGACAGCGTGTTCCATGTCCTGCCGATATCCAGCAACTTCGCACAGCCATTGAAGAGTGGACCAACATTCCACAGGCCACAATGAACAACCTGATCAACTCTATGCAAAGGAAATGTGTTGCACTGTGTGAGGCAAATGGTGGTCACAACAGATACTGACTGGTTTTCGAACATATATATATATATATATATACTATATATACACTGCTCAAAAAAATTAAGGGAACACTTAAACAACACAATGTAACTCCAAGTCAATCACACTTCTGTGAAATCAAACTGTCCACTTAGGAAGCAACACTGATTGACAATCAATTTCACATGCTGTTGTGCAAATGCAGTAGACGACCGGTGGAAATTATAGGCAATTAGCAAGACACCCCCAATAAAGGAGTGGTTCTGCAGGTGGTGACCACAGACCACTTCTCAGTTCCTATGCTTTCTGGCTGATGTTTTGGTCACTTTTGAATGCTGGCGGTGCTTTCACTCTAGTGGTAGCATGAGATGGAGTCTACAACCCACACAAGTGGCTCAGGTAGTGCAGCTCATCCAGGATGGCACATCAATGCGAGCTGTGGCAAGAAGGTTTGCTGTGTCTGTCAGGATAGTGTCCAGAGCATGGAGGCGCTACCAGGAGACAGGCCAGTACATCAGGAGACGTGGAGGAAGCCGTAGGAGGGCAACAACCCAGCAGCAGGACCGCTACCTCCGCCTTTGTGCAAGGAGGAGCAGGAGGAACACTGCCAGAGCCCTGCAAAATGACCTCCAGTAGGCCACAAATGTGCATGTGTCTGCTCAAACGGTCAGAAACAGACTCCATGAGGGTGGTATGAGGGCCCGACGTCCACAGGTGGGGGTTGTGCTTACAGCCCAACACCGTGCAGGACGTTTGGCATTTGCCAGAGAACACCA